>NC_081420.1:92841485-93053985 GCF_949786415.1 Peromyscus eremicus | reverse complement strand
ACATGTGCACCCTCAGATGGTAGATTCACCCTCCTCCCCGCCCTCCAACCTGCATGAAGGTCTCCTGGTGTACTGTGACCTATTACAGGTGCTCACCCCCTGTCAGTCAGTGTACCTGTACCCTGTTGAAAGTAGACACCATAGTTTGCTCCAAGAAAGTTCTACAAGTGAATGAAGCTTAGCAGCCTAGCCAAGCACTGACAGAACCCTCAACAGACACAATTTCCAGACTTGAATTCCAGAGTCCCAGTTTCTTGTCCAAAACTTTTGGCCCCAGACATGCTTTATAACTCAGAAAACTTTAAATTTTAGGATAGCAACATGCTTCATATTCTTGTGTATGACCAGGATCAGCATACATATGGCTCTTGAATCAATTCTGGCCTGAATACTGTCCCTCCAAATAAAGTTTTATTGATATATGACTGGGTAACTGTCCCTTTGTTTGCAGTTTATCCATAACTGCTGTTGGCTAACCTGGGAGAGCTTAGTGGTCAGAATGGCAACCATAGATCCATGAAGCTTTAATTATTTCCTATATAGCTCTTTGCTGAGCTTGTGTAATTTAACACCCTTGGAGACAGCATCTTGCAATTAAACATAAGAATATCTGTGCATCACAATGAATACCACTCTAGACAGTGGTTGGTTCCAAACGGTTATTCAAAGGTCTTCCTATATAAAAAGTTCTTGGGGTTCTTAGAGTCCCTTTGAGCTTTGGAATTGTGGGAAAACAGATGCATAAAGCAGGGGCAATTGAGAAGACTATGCTATTTTATTCATACATGGTTGTTTATTTTGTAAATTATAGAAGAATGGAGATTTGGCAGGTTCAATGGAAAGGAAGCTGAGATCAATTACCCTTCAAAATGGGTCTTACTAGGAGAGCGAGCCTCCCAATCGAAGGAGGCCATAATGAGGCCTCAGGGTGGAAGTGTTAGAAGACATAGTTTGAAGTGAAAGATTAGAAATTTCAGTCGACACGCCAACATTATGGGGTGGCCTGAAGGAGCAGGAAAGAGCAAGCCATTAGAGAAATCCCATGAACCAAGGGGGATATCTGATTTCCATAGCTTTTCAGGGAGTAGTGGGAAGTTCTACACCACATAATTGAGTCTGGCATAGCCCATGAGGCACAGAGCTTGCATGGAGCCAGGTACTAGGTAGGACCATGCACTTAACCTTGCATTGAAAGAGGGACAGGCTAGGCTTACTTTTTCCTTTGGAAACTACCTGTGTACTCTAACCTTCACAGCAGGGGATCTTAGTTCTTTGGGGGCCATAGACTGCAGAATAGGGTGAGCTGATTTCTGGGGAACAGAAGGAAAACGTGGGGTTCTGTGATCTAATGTTTTGGTATTAGTGAAACCCTGCTTGTCACATCTCGAACACACCTTTGGTTTGATCTGGAATTGAGGTCTTCGGAGCTGGCTTGCTGAGGCATGTGCTACATGTGTCTTAGTGAGGACTTTCATGTCATTGGTGGAGCAAGCCCTGGAGAATGGGCTCAGCACATATTGATTTCCGTCTCTTAGTTTCAGGGTAGCATGTTAGGGGTGATGACAAAGGTGCCCGGTAGATGAGAGGTGTCTACTTTTGTCCAACTCCAGTGACTCCAGCTTCCTGGATACTGAGGCCTGTGAGGCAGTGGCTGGAGTTCCTCAGCAGCCACTGCCCAGTAGTATCTCCCACATTGAGGCCAATGCTTCACCACTGAATTACATCTCCATTCTGACATAGTTGTCTGTTACATTCATGTTTAGATTTTTTTTTCCTTTCTATGGCTCTTTGAGATGCTCAGTTTAATCAGCCAATACATATTTAATACTCTCTCAGTCTGGGCTGAGTGTTCCATACATTCCCACTCCAACCTTGTCCAAGGATTATAAGGCTAATGGCTGGTAATTCAGAAGCAGTGAGTATGTTCTCTGTCTGGGGACTCTGGTGTCTATGTGTCAGATAATTTGTACAAATTTTAAATTTTAAAATGAAACATGCCTGTTCTCACTATTTAGGATGATTGCTAGCTAAGCAATAGCTTTATTGGAGCACCATGTGGACTCCACATGGTGGAGTTTCAGAGAGCATAACCACTCATAAAGGCACAAATAGGAGCTCTTAGGCTATCCTCCACATCCTGTGTCCCAGTACCTATTGTACAGTTGGCATAAAAGTAGCCATTGAAGAAAATGGAGAAAGTGATGTCTAAGGAAACCAAGGAGATTATCTTCAAGAACATTACCTTAGAGGGCAGCAGAGATGCCTCAGCAGTTAAGAGCATGCGCTGCTCTTACAAAGGACCTGAATTCAGTCCCCACCCATGACCGGTGGCTCACAACCACAGGTAATCCCACTTATAGAGGATCTTATGCCTCTGGCCTCTGAGGGCTGCTGCACTCATGGGCACATAGCACACACAGACATACACATAATAAATAAAACAAATCTTTAAAGGATGAAAAGAGCCTTACATTAACCTCTTCCTACCTCCAACTAGAATTCTTTATTTTGTCTCTTGTATAGGGAAGGCATTGGTGACAGTTGTCCTCTGCTTTCTCTTGGTATGTGTGAATGCACCTCCCCATGCCTACATTCATGCTGTGTGCACACCCCCACACACACATACACCCCCACCCACACACACACACGTACACATACACACACACACACACGTACACACGTACACACGTACACACACACACACACACACACACACACACACACACTTCCTTAAAAAGAATATTATATAAATAAATAGAGTGTTCATTTTAGTTTTTCCTTTGGGGTTACGATAGCAAAATTCCTTAGACTGATGACTTAAAATGGACACACAGCTGTGTCTCACAGACCTAGAAGCTGAAATGTCCCCTTTCCTCTGGACCACCGTGGACTTCTTGTCCATCAACTGCAACATCACGATGCCTTCCATATCCTACGAACTCAATTCATGATTGTTTGGATGGTAGAATGGGGGAAGCTGTCTTGTATTTTGACATTCCTGTCAATCAAAACATCAGTCTATCTGTGTTCAGTACCTTTTTATGTACATAGTACTCATCTGTAGCAAACTATCATAAAGGATAAAGACTGTGACTCTCTGCATGGTTCTGATGAGTAGAGAGAGACTTAGAGGTGGGAAGTGACTGATCAGAGGGCAAAGGCCCAAGCTAGGCTAAAGTCCCTATGTTTCTTACCCTACAGCTCTTGATTTTGGAGGCCCTCCATCTGCAATGGCAAGTGAACTGGCTATTCTTGTCTCAGGGTTTGTATCAGTCAGCTCCTGCTACCGTAACAAGAAGCAGAACAGAAATGTATTTTCTCACAGCATAGAGATCAAGGTATTGGATTTTTCCTGAGCCCTCTCTCCATGGCTTGCAGATGGCCATCGTTTCCTTGTATCTCCACAAAGAGGTCCTTCTGCGTGTCTGTCATACCATCTCTCCTTTTTAGAAGGACAGCAGTCGGACTAGATTTGGCTTCACCCCAATGACCTCATTTTTTACTCGAACAATCTCAATAAAGGCCCTATGTCCCAGTACAGTAGCATTAGGCAGTACTAGGATGATGAGCAAGAGATGTTTGGGGAGTGTGTTTCCCATGCGATTAGAGGAAGATCAGTGTGCAAACAGGTGACAAACCCAGAGTTGTTGTAGCCCTGTAATGCATACACAGTGAGCCATGGGCAAACCCTCCTCACCCCCACCTCCCCCCACTTCCTCTATCAAAAGTCAGCCTGTCAAGGTGAAGAGACTTGGACATGATCTGGCCAGTGACCTAACTGTCAGAACCTTTCTCCTGATGCCTCAGCTATGTCCTGTGTGTCTCTTCATTCACTTAAAAAGTACAAGTTAGAGAAAGATACACCCTGAGCGTGGCTCTACAAGCCAAGCTCTTATCTGGGCTGCTGTCACAGCAAGGCAGCATTTCTCAACTCTTTATCCAAGTGTAATACAAACAGGAAAGGCAGTAATTGAACATCCTCAGCTCACTGGAGTAGCCCACACAATGGAAGATATCCCGTGAGTTTCACTAGCCTTGCAGCCTGTTTGTGCCCACTTCCAACAGTTTCTAAACTCCGATTCCTGGTTCTGTTTGTGAACATAAAAGCTGAGTAAAAAGCTGAAACAAAACCCGTGCCTTATCTTCATCTAGATTTTTCTTTCTTTGTTCCTGGAACAGTATTTCTGCCTCAGTCTGGTCTGGAGCTCACTGCATAGCCCAGGCTTCTCAGTAATCATCCTACCTTGGTCTCCCATGTACTGAGATTATAGCCCTAGAACTCTCTCAGTGGCCTTTACTCCAGTGGTCACAGCTCCACTCCCTGTTCACCCAGTGACAAAAGAAGGGCAGATTTATGGCTGACCTCAGTGTCGCCTTCCTCCTCTGTCCAGGGCAGGAGAGCTGCTATCACTAGTGATACACTCAGAATACTCAGGGCAGAGTGAGCTAACACAGGATGGCAGACTTAGAGGCTAATGATAAGAAGAGGAACATGGAATGGTGTGGAGTCTTGGGCTTCTGGAAGTGAGGGAGTGGAGAATTTGCCCTCATATAAGGACCATGGGCTGTGATCACTGTGTCTTCAGATCAGAGATTTGCCCAGGATCTGAAGTGGATAGGCTTCCTGCCAAGCACCTGCAGTTGCTAGGGTATATGATCCCTAGATGGAGCCTCACATCAGACTGAATGCTTTGGCTTCTAAAATTTTTCTGTAGGCATCCTTGTCTAGAATTTTCTATAACAACTTGAAAGAAACAGTATGCTTGGAGCATTCAAGGCTGTGACTTTTTTAACCTAAAGGAGGAGAACAACCATGTTGTTGGGACAGGTGACTTTGTCAGGGGTCCTGTCCTAAGACAGTAGACATCAGGCACTGTGGGACCGTTTCCCATTCTGTCCCATCACCTCATCTTGGACTCTTGTCCCTCAACAAGTTCACATTTGGTCTCATGTTTTAATATTTATCAGTGTACTTCCTGCATCTCTCACACTGTGCAAGAGTTGATATGCAAGAAATATGTTTGGGATTTTTTTTTTGTATACTGGTGTTGGGAAAATGCATATTTGCATAGAAATAATCTTTAGCCAGCTCCACTTTTCCAGTGTGTCAAATTTATAAATATCACCACTGAGAAGACATATTTTTGGATACAGATTTCCTCCCCAGGTTGTTTCCTCCTCCATTTATCATGTCTGGGTCACCAGGCACCACGTTTACTTGGTTGGGATTTTGTTCCTGAGCAATTTATTTGCTCAGATTATGTTTTTGAAGAACAAAGCAACTCCCATATTTTAATATTTTTTGAGCATCAAAATTTCCAAGTACAGTGATCCCAGCAGCAGGTTGTCTAAAGGCTCTTTTTGTTGAAGGGAGGGCACTGGACAGCATTTTAGCCTCTAGCCTGTCTCTCCTTCCACATTCCCCTTGGTCCACCATGTATTTCTGACAATGCACAGTTTTGTTTTGTTTGTGTGTTTAAGATTTTATTTAATGTGTATTGGTGTTTTGTCTGCATTCATATCTGCATGAGGGTGTTGGATTCGCTGGAAGTGAATCTGAAATTACAGACAGTTGTGGGCTGCCATGTGGGTGCTGGGAATTGAATCCAGGTCCTCTAAAAAAGCAGCCAATGCTCTTCTTAACCATTGAGCCACCTCTTTAGCCACGATGCACAGTTTCAATAGGCAGGCAAAGGGGCATTCAGAAACTAGCTAGGGTCCACTCACACCTGCGAAGGTGCCATGGTGTGTGACGCGTTTAAAGCTAATGGCCAGAATCAGGTCGCTGGGCTCAGCTCAGTGGCATGGGAGCTGAGTGGCATTTTATTACAGTTGGCTGAGCACCCCATTATCTGATGGTGATTTCTGTTTCTACATGTCCATGGTCATCTCTTGACTGCCCCCTCACACCTCCCTTGATTCTTTCCCCCTTCCTTTCTCCTCATCTCCTTTCTCTGCCCTCTCAACTCTTCCTCTACTGACTACTTCTCTTTCCCCCTTGGTTTTTCCTATTTTTAATTTTTCTATCTCCTTTTCTTCCTCAGCCAACCCACATCCCTGTTGTAATGCCATCTTTCAATATTTGCCCGATGATGTTTCATGTTTTATAATGTTCTCACCAGTATTGATTATACTTGGAACTAGGTTACATAAGGGATTTTATACATTTTTTTCACAGATAATGTGCTTGGAGTACATTCCCTCTTAGACCCCCTGTTCTCCCTTTGCCCACTCTGCCCCTCTGGTTTGACCTTTTTGGTTCCCTGAAGAATTGTACTTCTAATTCATGTCAAATACTCATGCACAATTTCATGTATCTGTATCAAATCTAAGATCCCCAAATGAGAGAAAGCATTCAATATTTGTCTTTCTGAGACAGATTTAATTTGGTAATCTCTAGTGGTACCCATTCCCTTGCAAACAACATAACATGATTTTTCTGTATGTTGGAAAAAGTCCCACTGAGCATACAAACCATGTTTGCTTTGTCCATTCATCTGTTGATGGACACCTATTTGGTTCCACAATTTCGCTGTGGTGACAGACTTTGTGGTGACAGGCACTGCAATAAACACTGATTTGCAAGCATCTCTAGGGTAGATTGACTTGGACTCCCTGTGGTACAGACGAGTCACATGGTAGATGTAGATGTACTGTTAGTCGTTTGAGGACCCTCCATCTGATTTTCAGACATTATCACCAGCAATGTGTATGATTCCCTTTTGTCTACATCCTGGCAGCACTCACCTTGTTAACTTCACGATGGCTCTTCTGCCTGGGGTTGAAATGGGGTCTCGGTGCAGTTTTAACTGAGTCCCATGTAGACCGACCTCCTTGTGTTGTTCTCCTTGTCCTTTCTCTGGTTTTCGTGGTTATTTTGGTGTTCCAGGTGTTCCAAACTCACTGCCCTGCTGGCTAAACAAAGAGTTTGATGGCTTAGATGTCAAATGCTAAAGTTTAAACATGCATTTAAGCACACTTATGATTAATAAATATATATTTAATACATAATACCTGGTCGGCAGATAATTCACGGAGAATCCTGAAATGATAGGACTATTTGAGATAAATATGGGACTCTGTATTTTGTTTTGTTTTGTTTGAGACAGGGTCTCTCGATTATGTAGCTCTATCTTTGAACTTGATATGTAGACCAGGCTGGCCTTGAACTCATAGAGATCATAGTACTTGCTTTCCAAGTACTATGATTAATGGTGTGCACCACCACACCTGTCATGATTTTGTCTTTTTTCTCACCTCTTTCTCCTTGCAGTGTATTTATAAACCACTGCTCACAAATGAAGTAATTCTGACCATACTATGATGACACTTTTAGAGGTGAACCATAAACTGTGTTTTCTTCCTCCTGAAATATCCCCTTAGTTTCCCACCTCCTGGTGGTCCGCTTGTGTGGTCTTTTCCCCTAGAGACTTCTTCTAACCTGCAAAGAATGAAAAAGATGAAGTCACTTCTTGACTTAGGCTGGACCCTCTGACAAAGAGCCTGGGTCTTTCAAAAGTAATGAAGGCCCCAAATCAGACACGTTGAAAAGAGCCGAGCCTTAAAGAACACCTGAGCTCAGAGCCTCTCTGCTGCTGAAGAAGTAGGCTGCCCTGTTGGGAGAGGCCCACCTACAGAGGCTTCTGGGAAGTGAGAGTGACTCAGGGAAGACAGGAGAAATTCTGCGGGGACATTTGTACTATAACCACAGTGGAATGGACACTGTGGAAACCTTGCTGGAACAAAGCGTCCTGCCTTGTGTTAGACACTTCTTCATTGCTGTGTCCAAGAACCTGACTTAACCTAAGGAAGGGAGGTTTGTGTTGGCTTAGGCTTTCAGAGGGTCCTATTCATGATGTTTGGTCCTGTGGACTTGAGCAGAGTATCATGGCAGCAGGAACTTATGACAGAGGAGGTGCTTGCCAAACAGGAAGCAGTGAAGAGGGAATGCAGGAAGTGGCTAGGGCAGATCTAGCTCCCAAGAAACCCCACCAGTAACGTTCTCCCTCCAGCTATACTCCATCTGCTATTTTTCTCCATCTCCCAATAAGGCTGAAGTATTAAGACTCCATCAGGGAACTGCTCCATTGATGAGGTGATCACATTTAGGATACAGTCACTCCCTATGATTAGAAACCAAGGCTCCAGTTTAGGAGAGTATGGGAGATATTGTGTACACAGACCATAATGCCTCTGATGAGACCACAGCCCCAGCAGACAACTGGTTTTCTGCCCAGGTAAGAACCCAGCTCAGCCAGCTGGTCTTGTGTTAAGCAGCATTGAAAGAGTACATTCTGCACAGTACTGATTTTCTTCAACATTTGACTGCATAGCTTTAATTTACTTAGCCATCAGAACACGATCTCATAAAAGTAACTGCAGTAGTCCCTGCTTTTATCTATGGGGAATACATTCTAAGATGCCCAGTGGATGCCTCAAATTAGAGATGGTACAGCACTATATATCCTGTTTCTGCCTGTACATACACACCTATGATAAAATATAGTTAGTAACTTAGGCACCATAAGAGATTAAAAGAAAAAAGAAATGATAAAATAGAATAATTGTAGTAATATACTGTAACAACATTACCAGCATCACTTATTCATTTACTTGGGGCCATTATTAAGTAAGATAAAGGTTATGGGAACATCTGCACTGTGATACCCATGGTAGCAGATCTAATAACTGAAATTGCTAGTCAGCAGCTAGCAGAAAAACAGCATATACAATATGGACACTGTGGTGGTTTGAATGATAATGACCCCCATAGGCACGTATATCTAAATACTTGGTCCCCAGCTGGAGGAATTGTTTTAGAAGGATTAGGAGGTGTGGCCTTAATGTAGGAAGAGGTGTTTCACTAGGGGTGGGCCATTCCCAATTAGCTCTCTCTGCTTTGTGCTTATGGATCAAGACGTATGCTCTCAGCTACTGCTTCAGCACCATGCCTGCCTGCCTGCCTGCTACCATGCTCCCCCCACATGTTGGTCATGGACTCACCCTCTGAAACTGTAAGCTAACTAAATGCTTTTTTTTTTTTTTATAAGTTGCCTTAGTCATGGTGATTTAGCATAGCAATAGAAAAGTCACAAAGACAGATAACACTGAACAAAGAAGTGATTCATGTCCTGGGTAAGATGGAAGAGAATCATGAGAGACAGCACCCAGTTTAAACTGATGAACTGGTTATTTCTGGAATTTTGCATTTAATTTATTTCAGACCATTAAGTATATTACCTGACCCCAGGTAACTGAAATGATAGAAAAGTGTTGGGTAAAGGGAGGACTCCTCTGTGTGTTTTAAAAGAATGTCCCATCTCTTCAGATGAGCCTTATTTGAATTTTTATCACAGTTCTACATCCTACAATGCTATCAAAAATTGACTCAGAGGACCCCAAATGTGGCAAAGTCTAGCCTCCCCAGGTCACCCTGAGATCTGCTAAGGAGAAAGGAAGTAACTTTGTGGTACCGACTGGACTGCCCCCTATATAGATGAGAAAAGTAAGACTCATCAAATCTCCCACACAGAATACCATCCAAGCTCTCCCCTGGAATCTCACTAACTCAAGAGGCCATGTGTTCTGTTAGCTTGTAGAGCAATGCAAGGGCAGATGTGAACCTGGAATTACACGTGGGCACTCCCGGCACTGTGTCTCATTTATTTGTTTTGTTTTTATTCACTTTTATTTTTCCCTGCCTGGAACCACCATCCCTTTGAAAGGCCCCTGGGCTTCACATAGCAAAAAGCGTGCCTTTCCAACTGGGCAGGCCCGATGGGCTGTGCGGTAGTCTGGGGCTTCTCTGCTCACTCGGCCCCATGAACTGTCTGTGTGCTCCTTTCTTTGTCACCACGGAAACAAGGTGAGGAACCCAAAGGTCTGCTTTAGAGCACACTCACTTCTTCATCACATTAGAACCGAGTCAGACCTTGTTCCCCTCTCGGAGTGAGAAAACCATCCAGCTCTTTCCCCCGCAGGACAATAGCTTTAATAGCTTCTGCGTGGTTCCTATTTTTGGCTGTTTCTGTGTAAACAGACTAATCTAATAGCACGCTGAACCCATCTAACTTGGCAGAATTTCAGAAAATCACTCATTTCTATGGCAAGTTGAGATGCCAAAAGAAGGGGGGGAACCCCCTTACTTTCATTGCAAAGAGATTTCTCTTAAGGTTGCCTTTCGTGAACATAATGTATCTATCATCTGGAATTCTCTGATACCCCAAGTGGAAATTAGTTACTGCAGAAAGGTGCAATGGGGACCAGGATGGTATTGTTCCCTGTGCCATTTCTGGCTTGAGTCTATTTGCCTGATTGGAACGGGCATCCTATGAACACAGCTTCGAGTGTAAGCGTGGTTATAAAAGTGGGCACTCACCTGACAGCCATGCTCATGAGCCCCATTTATGTCCCCTAAAAGATTGCATCATAGACATCCCCAATACAGTCCCTAAGAGGCCCTGCCAGCTCAGAGTTTGGCCTCTATGTCTGGAACAAGAGCCTGTTTGGGGGAGAAGGTGTCCTCCGGCTACTTCCATGTATTGCCATTTACACACCATAGCAGGGTCAGGCAGGTCTGTGGCTCCAGGTTGTCCTTGGCTACTAGCTATTAGGAATGGACTAGAGGCTACCTAGGCCACATTCACCTACAGCAGCCTCTACCCTCACAGTTGACTCTGTGATTCCTACTGCTACCGGGAAATGGCAGGTGCCCTATTAAGAGTCTGTCTGTGAACCTGTAATAGTCGCTTTGCTAAAGAAAGTTTACCAGCTCCAGGCTACCTGAGACCCTAAGTAATTAGGGGTCACAGGTGGCATATCCTGTGTGGCGGACAAATGCTATAGTTAGGTTTAAACTTTGTCCTTTTCCTATTGCGTGGGAATCAGAGACAACCTGACTACAAACTTGCGCTATGGGCTACTCATCAAATACATGTCATGAGAAGCCCCCCCACTCTCTGAAATCTGTAAGAGGGGGCCTGATCTTTTCTCAGAGCCCCCACCATGCTACTGTCTCTGGCATTAGTGGCTCTCTTAATTATCCCTTACACCAAAGGATAATCCCTCCAGTGACTCCTTGAACCCTAGTCTCAGACCTTGTTGTAGATGGATTTTTCTTTGGGCCTCCAGCTCACAAAAAACAACACAGATTTATTATTAATTATGAAAGCTCGGCCTATAGCTTAGTCTTGTCCCACTAGCTCTTATAACTTAAATCAACCCATTTCTATTCATCTACATGCTGGCACGTGGCTTGTGGCTTTTACCTTTCCTTCTGCATATCTTGCTCCCTCTGCATCTGGCTGGTGAAGCTGCCTTTCTTCTTCCCAGAGCTCTCTCTGTCCAGAAGTCTTGCCTATACCTCCTGCCTAGCTATTGGCCTTTTAGCTTTTATTAAGCCAGTCACAGTGACACATCTTTACACAGTGTAAAGGAGTATTCTACAACACCGTATACTAACATGTTACTGAGAAATCAACCACCAGGAATCCTTAGCAACTCAGATGCAGGAGGACAGACCAATGAGGTTATACCTCAGTGCAGCAGAGTCCCTTTCTGTCCCTACACCTTAGCCCCCCGCCCCCCAGTATTTAGCCATATCCCTTTCTAGTGGAATGTGATTTTAATTTTTGTTTCCATTTTTTCTTTCTTTTTTTCTCCTTTCTTTTTTTTAGGGGGGTGGTTTCAAGACAGGGTTTCTCGGTGTAGCTTTGGAGCTTGCCCTGTATCTCACTCTGTAGGCCAGACTAACCTCGAACTCACAGAGATCCACCTGCCTCTGCCTCCCAAGTGCTGGGATTAAAAGTGTGTGCCACCACCGCCCAACTTGTCTCCATTTTTTCTTGGGGAGTGTTTTGTTTTGTGTTTCTCTCCCCACCCCATCATCCTACCCACACATATGTTGCTACTATTATCTCAGCAAAATTATTTTGCCTTTATAAACCTCCTTCTAGGGCCACTGAGATAGGTCAGTGGGTAAAGGTACTTGGGTAAAGCCACCAAGCCTGATGACCCAAGTTTGATTCCTGGGGCACACTTGGTGGGAGGAGAGAACAGACTCCTGGGAGTTGTCTTCTAACCTTAGAAGTACATATATAACTCATATACATTCCATGGCATGCAAACATATAAATATAGTATGTAGTAACAATGAAATGTAAATGTAGTAACAATGAAACAAAATATAAATGTAGTAACAATGAAACAAAAACAATAACAACCACCAAATCTCTCCTTCTGGAAGCCAGATATGATGGGGCATGCCTGTAATCCTAGCCATTGGAAACTGAGGCAGGATGATTCTAAATTCATGGACAGCCCAGGTTACACAGGGACACCCTGTCAAAAATGAAATAAAATAAAGCAACCCTACCAGGATAATAAGCAGTGTGAGTGAATTCTCTCATTAATATTTCACTTTGTAATTCTGGGTCAGTTTTCTTCTCCATGTATTTGCAAGATTTCTGCTCTAGAACTGGCCATGCCACACAGCCTGATCTCTAAGTACCTACTATATGAGGGAAAGGCATTTTATTTTAGTCTCTGACTTGGTTGTGCAGTTTGACTGAGTCTCCCCTTCCTCACACACTGTCTTCTTCATAATGAAGCCTTTGTCTCTTCAGCAGTTTTCGGAACAGTATCCCCAAATGCGACCCGAGGGTCTACAGTGACCCCATGCTAATCATGGAACAATCTCATGCTAATCTTGGAACAATCGGAGAGGAGCAAAAAGAAAAGATGAAAACTGGACTCAGAGAAAAGAAAGATAATGACTGGATAGCTACTGGAGCCTGGAGAAAGAAGAACTGGGGGCAAGAAAAGAAAAAAGCAACTTCAGTCGACATTTCTGGGACAATTCTGTGCCATATAATTAAATACATGGTTAAAAAAAATACATACAGGGAAGGAAGTGGGGACTGTTAAGTGAACCTCCCCTTTCTCTTCCTCCTCTCTGGTCCCTTTTGAACCCAGCACCTCACACGTTAGGCAAGCAGTCTCACACTGAGCTACACCATAGGACCTATCTCATTTTGGCATGGGTTTCTGGAGAAATCCAAGGTTCACAGAAAGCAATTTCTGGTGTGCTGAGCTCTGTCACCCTTAGTCTGCATGAATGCTCTGATCCAAGGAGGCAAGCATCCTTTAGACTTGACATTTGCCACCCCACATCTTCAGTCTCATGTCTGTCTTCACGGTTGCCTGGTAAGAACACTCCTGACAAGCTGGCCTAAATCCTCAATCCTCAGACCAGGATCTGAAAAGAGGGGCTCAATGAACAGCCATGGCTCTTGGCTGAAGAATTTTCCCAGGACAGCTCATGATTATCCTCCAATAGAGTGGGGTCCATTCCCTTCATTAAAGGAATAAGAGAAAAGCCTAGATATCTGTCCTCTTCACCAAACTCCATAAAGCCACTCTTTCCAGAAGGTTCTCCCTTTCCTGCTAAGTGGTGGTGAATCCCAGTTCCCATATCAGATCCCTCTATGTTTGATTGGAATATGGAAACCGAAGTGTTCTAGTTTGCTCTTCTGTTCCTGGGATAAAACACTCTGACCAGAAGCAACATGGAGGCAGGGGGTTGCAAGGGTGGGTGGGGTGGGGGGGTTGTTCTTTCGTCTTATAACTCCCAGGTCACAATCTCAGAAAGAAGTCCAGGGAAGGAACTTAACTCAAGAACTTGGAAGCAGGATGCAAGGAAGGCTACTTACTGGCTATTTCTCCGACTCATGCCTGTGCCTCAAGCTCACTCTCCTAATAGGAGTGCCAGCTTCTGAAGGGTAAGAGCCATGTTTTCATCCTCTTTTGTATGCCTCGCCACGCAAGGATAATTACACAGAAAAAGCCCAGAAATGGTTGTTGTTGGAGTTATTCCAGCCTTTTTTTTTTTTTTTAAGCTCTCTTTGTCTAGAACGTCACAAAATAAACAGCACAGTTGCCCCATGCATTGTGAGCATCCTGCTGGAATGGAATTTCACTGTTTCTAATTGGGGGGCTTAGTTTACTGGTTCCCAGTAAATCATGAAAGGAGACCCTTGGAGAAATGTGAACACTGAGGCAAGGACTAGCCAGCCGCTTCCCTTCCCAGCTGGTTCCCTGGGAGATTTAGAGGCTGGCTGTCACGAATCTCCCGTTAGTGAAGCCTCCGGACCCCTCCTCGTGTGCATTTATCTTGCAAGGGGCATATTTGGGAGATGTTGCTATTCTGTTTTATCTACGGAATTGCTTTCCGTTCCAAGGACTTTTATATAAGTATTCCCTTGAACCCATTCCAAAAAGTGGGTTTTTAACCCAATAGACCATAACTGCAATGTTTTATCGTGCATACATATTTCCAAATGTGAATGTAAGTAGATTTAGCAAAGTTAAAATAAAATTAAAACTTTTCAAAGGGCACTGGGCTTGCCTTCCCATGTTGGGCTCTTCTTCCTTTGGAGTTCTTGTGCCATTTTAAAGACTAAAAACAGGAAGTTTTTCTTTCTCTTGAGTACTTTTTTTTTCCTTCTGAGAGGTGGAGGTCAGCAAATGCTAGAGAGACTTCCTTCTTCCTGAGGTATCTCCTCTCCAAAGTAAGGGATGGATTGTCAGTCAGCCAGTGAGTTAGCGCCACACACTCCTTGCTTCCCTCTTGCCTCTGCTGAGATCCTCTCTTCAGGCAGAAGCCTCGATCATTTTCTAAACTAGAAGTCTTCTCTCCTCTCAGTCCTGTTGGCTCCCTTCAGTTTCCTTGCCCCCTTTTCTTATCCCTTCAGCTAAAAAAAAAGGAAAGTTAAAGCCCTTCCCAGGCCCAGCATGTTCCCAGCTTTATTTCCTCCCGTTTTCCCTTGGAATAGCTGGGCCTTTGCAGACTGTTGTCTTGTCCTAGAATAATTGTTCTCAATGGCCTTTTCTCAGATCTCGGGGTTCAGTTGGCTCATTCATTTCTTAATTAATTTCCCTTTTTCCAACACCTCTTCCTTCCGTTTTGTCTTTACCCCCAACTTTAACACACACACACACACACACACACACACACACACACACACACACACACCCTGCACTTCATGGATGGGCCCATAGAGTCCAAAAATAGTTGTTGAGTGAGTAAATGATGCAGGAGTGAGACTCTCTCCCCCAGCCCATGTGGAAGCATTGCAGCCCCGGCACTGGCATCCCATCTGCTCCAAGAAGCTCTTGGTGGACATCAGAAAACTTAGATGTCGGGGGGGGGGGGTCTCCCCATTCCCAGATGGTTTGCTAGGCCTTGGCAACTTGCCCCAGAAATATAGTTAGTGCTGAGCATCCGTCCTTCCTAGAGACTGGGATTTGGCCTCAGGCTCAGAAGTGCTTCCTATATGACCAGCCTCCAGGAGAAGAACCACTTTCCACCTCCCTTTGCAGTATTTCCCTGTACATATTCTGCTTTAAATCTGTTTGCTGTGCTGTTACCTGGGATCTCCATGATAGCCTGAGTCCTGAGTCCCTCTCAGGAATCACCAGCCCTGGGGATGCTGTTCTACATTGCAGGACACATTTGTGTTCCCAGGTCAAGACTGAGATCCATACTGGTTATTTTTCTTGTCGGTGTGATCTGACAAAAACCAACTTCCCAGGGAAGTTTCCTTGGGTTCATAGCTCAAAGGAATGCATGGTGGGAAAGGCACAGTAGTGGGAGCAAAAGGGTCCCACTGTGTCCACCATAGTGTTTTACATAAGCATGTTGTATGTGCATGCATGTGGGTATACATGTTTGCATATTCATGCATGTGCACACAGGCCAGAGCAGAAAGTCTGGCACACTGAGCCAAGAGCTGGCCATTTCAGGTCAGCTGGAAGCCCAGCACACTCTCAAGATCAGTCTGCCTTTACCTCCCAGTGCTGGGTGGCAGGCATGCACAGCAATGCCCAGCTCTTTTTACATGGGTGTTGTCGATTTGAACTCAGGCAGGTCCTCATGCTTGCAGCGCAAGTGCTCTTACCCACTGAACCATCTCCCCAGCCCTCTTTTACCCCTGTTTTATCCTGCCCAGAAGCCCAGCCCCTGGATGAGTTTGCGTGTCCTAGGTGATTCGCCCCTATGATGCCCTTGACATAGCACTGCCGGACCGCCCCTCCTCTGCTTTCTCACTTGGTCTTGTTTTGACCTAATCAGTTACCATGACCGCCAAAAAATAAGTGCAAAGGAAAGAAAGTGTCTTGTCAGGGAGGGGGCCAGCTTTGCACACTCCCATTTCACAGATAAAACAATGAAGACAGGAGAGTTTCCAGGGATCCCACCTTGATCTTTCCTATGCTGCTTTCTCAGTCCCCATCTGCAAGCTAGAGGCAGTGAGTGTTAACATTGCATTCTTGCAATTTTCCAACAGAAGCATACCTTCAGAACTTCATCAGACTTCTCCCCAGCTCCCTAGAATACACACAGTGACCAGGCTTCCTGGCCTTCCCCACGCTGGTTTCCTTCACTTGTTAAAGTGAAGCCAACAAGCAAGCCTCTGGCCCCTGGTGAAGCCACTACCAAGTCCCCTGCTTCTCATAAACAGCTTGCCGCAAGGCCCACAGCTCTAGAAAGCACCCTGCGTGCCTCCTCCTGAGTGCTGTGAGGTGTGGAGTCCCGTTGGCTGCCCTCTTTCTTCTCTCCTTCATGTATGATTCATAAAGAGATTTCTGCAGGGCTGGTAACTGCGCTCCACCTGGACTGAGCTCCCACCCACAGCAGACAGGGGAGCGAGGTGGGGGTGAAACTCCTTTCCTTCTTCACAGAGATGTAGGTCACCTCAGGAGAGCAGAAGGACCCTCCTGCAGCCTCTTTTCAGGCTTCTTGTGGCTGAAAACCCTGCCAGCTGCGTCAGCTGAAGGGCCACCTGCCCTTTAGTAATCTGACTGTCTTCAAGACACAAGGAGGGCATCTCAGACCAAGTGCCAGGCAGCCACCGTGGTTTTAGGCTGTTTCCCTATGCCAGCGTGTGTTCCGGATCCCACTGTAGGTGTGATTGCATGTGAAGTCACATCCTTCCGCACCAACGTCCTTCTTTACGTTTGGAGGGGATTTTTTTTTTTTTCTATCTGAGAGTCACTTGAGTCTCTGAGGCCTTTCCTTCAAAATGCAAGTGCCCAGGAGAATAGGAATGACTAAATGGTTGTCAGCTGAGAGCAGACAGTTTGTTTAGCATATGACAAGTACCTGTCACAAATCAAAAGTTCAAGGCTAGCCTGGGCTACGTCAAGAGACTCTGTCACAAACAAGCAATCAGTTAGATGTTGAAATCCCCAAGCTTGGAAAAGGTATACTGCTTTTGTTTTGAAGTCATTTAAATAGCCTCCCCTTCACTGCTTGTCTCTCTGAGTGGGACATTAGGTTGAGGGGGAGGAGGCATTACAAATGAGCTAAAGACCCGAAACTCTTGTGGGGTAAGTGCCTCACGCACATGAACATCATCCCAAAGAAACAACCTGAGGCCTAGCAGTTGGTAAATTTAGAAGCTCAATGCTAGCCTGAAAGAGGAGTGTAGGTGTGGGCGGCAGGGAGAGAGAGGGCTCAGCACATATACAGAGGTGAGGGGAAGCTGCTCAGAGCAGGAGAGAGAAAGGAAACTAACTGGGAGCTAGGCAGCATGCTCCCCTGGCTTCTGTGGTTTCCCCCGCTGTAAGGAGCACCCCACCTTACAGACAGGAAACCTCATCTAGTGTTACGTGCAGCACTAGGAAGTCAGATTGGACACCTAAGTACATCTACTGCCAAAACTGTAGCTCTTTTCGCAGAACCCCTGCTTTTGGATCACCCAGACCCTGGACTTGCTGGGATCAGGTTTGGGGGCCCCCAGAGTTAAATGTGTAAGACCTTTTCAGTGTAGACTCCAAGTGCTGTGCCTGTTGGATGGAAGCCTGACTGTTCCTGTAGTCTGTCACCCAGTAAGTCCAAGGAAGAATAACATGAACCTGAATCCTGGCCACCAACTTAAGTCCCGCCCCGGCAGATCACTTCCTTCTATGGCTGAGGGGAAGAAAATGCTAATCCACCTTCACAGGGGTGCTCACAGAGTGAGGACTCAGAACCTGGTACAGTCAGCTTCATCATGATCAACATCAAGATCATTAACATCATCACCCTCCTTCTCCTCCTATAAGAACAAGTGATGGATGTCAGATCTTGGGATTCAGGGCAGGGGGTGGGGGGCAGGGAAGGAGGGATATGTACATGTGACTCTGAAGTTGGCTTTTCTATGTGGTCCCGGTGGAAGCCAGTTTAGGGAAGAAAGATTCCTTGGAAACCAGGTCACAGAGGAAAATGCCTTGTATTGCACAGGGCCAAGAGGTTGCTGTGGAAGTGCAGAGGAAGCCCTGGCCTAATTGCACTGATAATATAATCCTGTAACTCATTCTGCCAATGCGAAGGTGGATGGGCGCTTCCTGTCCCTGCCGCCCACCGCACATCGCCCTGGGTCCTAGGAGAGACATCTACACTCCAGTTGCTGTTCTAAAGTGCCTTGGACAGGCCCTTGCTATTAAGAGCCTGTGGCTCCGTGTTAATAAAAGGTAGTATATTAAAATGAAATCCATGCCGTTATCAATAGAGATCAGCCACTCTCCAGACCAGATGAAAGCTTCGATAATACAGAATGCAAAGGGGGGAGATAAGGGTTGTTGAATCCCTACTGTGTGTCACTGGCTCTACTAGACACCTCAGGAACCTCAGCACAAAATACCTTGGCAACAAGCCCAGTCTGACCTCTCTGATATATCAATATGTGTCTGGTTCTGAAGATTACAACAGAGGCATCCAGTTGTTCAGGGCATAGTCTTTGTGAATGACAAGCTCCTTGGAGTAAACAGGCTCCTGACTGAGTGAAGTTTTGCTGGAACTGTGGTTTTTCTCTTCCTGTTAGAAAATGTAGTGACTACCCCTACCACCACCACCACCACCACCACCACCACCACCACCACCACCACCACTACACCAGCTCCTTGTATTTACTGGGAATGAAACTCTTTACTCTCTCTCTGAAACAACTTTTAACATTTCTAATTAATGGTGAACAAAAAAAGGAAATAACAAAGAAAGGAAAGGACATGACTGCTCCTAGGTATGGTGGAAGAGAAATTTTATTATAGATATGTGGGAGAGCATAGCCAGAGTCAGGGACATCTGGAAGAGCCTAGAGTGAACATGACCCTGAGCCGCATGAGGAGAGTGGGCAGGAAGAGAAGCGGGAGGGGAGAGAGGAGAACCAGGTGCAGCAGCCAGGGGGACCAAAAGAGAGTAGGCAAAAAAGAAGCAGGTAACCAAAATGGTTGGGTTCTGTAGGGTAGGGTAGCTGGGGAAAAGGCAGCACCATCCCTGGGCTGGAGAAGTTTAGGGTAGAGGGCTCTGGAACAGGGCTCTGGAACAGGGCGGGCCTGAGGGATGCAGGGAGAACCTGGTGGCCTGGTCCAATTTGATATGTTAAATAGGCACCTCAGCCATTTGTCCCAGGTTTGAAACCTAACACATGGGAGCTGGGGAGGCCGCTCAGTTGTTCACGTGGTTGTCCTGCAAACACGAGGACCCCAGTTTGATATATAAAACCCACATAGAAAGGCCAAGTGTGGCGTGTGTAAGCCCAGCATGAGGGGAGAGGAAAAGGAAGGATAGGAGAGTTGCTTGGGCTCTCTAGTATGCTTTTTAAAGCTTCATATTTCTGAAATTCCTAGTGACCCTGCAAAATAAATACCTAGTGATAGACAATGACAAGAACAGGCCACTTAGCCAGGAGAGTAAAAAGGTGAAGGTATCCCCCACCTTCTCCACAGTTGTGCATTTGTGTTTTGGAAGAGGATCCAGAAGGTCTTCAACCTCCAGCACAGAGGCCTCGGGTCCTTCTGTCTAAAACCAAACTGAGCTCCTTTGGGGGAGTATCATAATGGGGTGGTCCTTACCACACTTGTGGCCTCAGTCTCCCAGCCCCCACCCTATTGTAATGTGTGTGTTCCCTCTTCCCACATTCACAGGCTCGAAAGGGACCCCTATAGCTGGTGTGAGTAGTCATGGACCCCCTGCATGGAAGATTAGCTGCCTTCCAGATTGTTTTCTTCTTCTGAGTGGGCAGAGGCATCCCTTTGGTCCTTTCTGCCAGGTGGACAAGGTGGCATTCAGCCTGCTCACCTGTGCCTGCGTCCTGTGGCTTCTTTCCGAGACACTTGATCTGCTAACCCGCCTCTCTCCTGCTCTCCATAGCTCTCTCCCCACACACCTCTCTACAGCTCTTCGGTCACACTCAAGCTCTTCTGTACTTTGACAATGGAGACTGCCCTCAACACCATGGCTTCCCTTGACAGTTTCAAAATGCAGGAGGTGCCATTCCTAGTCTCTATGTACAGATGGGCCACCTGAAGCTCTGAGGCTGGCAGGGGTATAGGGACTTGCCAAAGACCTGTGGTGGCTGGGGTGGATCAAAATCTGAACCCAAGAGGCAGGCCCTGGAGTCTGGCTTGCCTTCCTTGAACCCCTCTGCCTCATTCTTCTGATGCTGTCCTTTCCAGTCCCCGAGATCAACTCCTACAAGCCTTTCCTCCTCCTCCTCCTCCTTCCTTTGCACAGGTTTTTCTCCCAGGCAGGCAGCATCTGAAAGGCACAGCCCCGCTGGCCTTGGGCTCTGATAAGATCTGTCTGGGCTGCCTTTGTCTGGGTTGGACCTGCAGTTTCCTGAATGGCCCTGTTAATTGCAATTGACTCTCATAGAATGGGGAGATTAGTGCCACTTGACACCAGATGGATGTGGATGACTTTTCCAGGTGGCCCGGCAGCCGCTGGAGGGGGCAGGGAGCTAGAGCGGCTCCAGTTACAATAAAGTGCGTCAGAATTGAAGCTGTGCGGCTCTTCTGCTTCCTCTCTCTCTGTCTGTCTGTCTGTCTCTCTCTCTCTCTCTCTCTCTCTCTCTCTCTCTCTCTCACACACACACACACACACACACACACACACACACACACTCATTGAAGGTTTTCACAGTAAAGTGAGAGAGAATTAAGGATTTTATACATGGTGATATGAGTGTAAGAGAATGGGTTCCTCTAGGGGTGAGAGGGGAGCTAATTTCCTGCTGGATCAAGCCTGGATCAGCTCCCAGCAGCCCTGGGCTGAATAGAAAACCCATTTTAATGGTGGACACATCAAGGCTGAAGAACCAACCTCCGTCTATTGCCAGTCCTTGTTATTCTTTTATGGGCAGTACGGCAGGAGCAGAGTAGAGATGGGGAACCAAGAGCCCGTTCAGCTGAAATCCTCAAATCTCTAGGAGGATGCGTACTGTCTTTTCTTCACTGGCTCAGCCCTGGAAGCTCCAGGCATCGAATTAACACAGCAGCAGAGAGGCCCTGGCTCAAACTGTTCCACAGATCATTTTGTAGGACCATCTCAGCAAACGTGTGGGGTCAGAATTATCCTATCATTCTGCACATAAGAACACCAAAGCTTGTGAAGGGTGTGTGTGTGTGTGTGTGTGTGTGTGTGTGTGTGTGTGTGTGTGTGCAAGGCCACATGTTCATTCATTACCAAACTGAGTCAACTCCTATTACTTTTAAAGAGAGTGGCCCTGGGTTCCAGGAACACGGTTGATTTCTCTGATGGATCTGTGTGAAGTGAGATCCCTGGAAAGGCAGAGTGGGAACCTTATGGCAATTGAAGCAAGCAGAAGGAAGTTTTTGGAGGGTACAGGTGGTTTCCTTCTTAAATTCTGGGCATTGGGGAGTGCTTTCATCACCCAAGACACACCCAAGATGAGAAGAGTGGTCAGAATGTCAAGCTGGCAAACAGTGGCTTCATTTTCATTTACATGAAGGCTACAAGGTAAAGATGTATTAAGTATTAAATAAAAAAGTAAGCTTGGAGTCATGACATCCATTGGTAACACCAATAGTCCAGAGGCTAAGGCAGGAGGATGCCATGGGTTCAGCTCTAAAACCAGACCTTGAAGAGAGGGAGAAGGGTAGGCATGGGGTGGGAGGTTCATGCTCACCTTCAGTCCTTAATTTGGGAGGCTGAGACAGGAATTTGAGATCAGCCTGGATTAAAGTGTGAGTCTCAAAAAACCAGAAATTGATGAAGGATTCTAAGCAGGTAAGTGGAGAATATCTTGGCAGACACAAGCCTGTGCTCTTTGGGTGACAGATAAGCCCATGGTGACTTTTAACAAAGCCATTTGTACCTTCAGAGAAACCTTTCACTTAAAAGTCCAGCTTTCTGATTTTCCTTGAGGTTCGAAGTTGGTGTTCTGGGCTGGAATTCTAGTACCAGCTGGGGCTCCTCCTGTATGTGGGGCTGGGACACCCCCTCCCCCAGTACCCCAGTTCCCCTTTTCACTTGCTTTCTGCCTGACCTGTGCGCTGTGGGTATCAGAAATGCCCAATAAAGGAGGGTCTCTGATCTGAAAGAACCCCACGCACAGAACTTTTCTGAGTTGAGCACTGTTTTGTGTTACCTGAAAAGGGGACCATGGAAGCCTCTGTGGTCACAGCAGTGGGAATCTACACCAGAGAGAATAAATTCCTTCAGACGGGGCTGAGAAGCCCTTCATGGATACTGTCTAGTTTGTATCTTCCTTGCCCCCTACTTAAAGGTTAAAAACATGGAGTCCAGAGTGTTTGGGGAACCCTGGAGTGGGATCCGCTATACTTTGTGAGCAGGTGCCTCCTCCAATCACCTTTCTTGGATTTCAGAATGACCTCAAAGAAAAAAGCATTCACACCAGTGTGTGTCTGTGGTTTCGTTTTTTCAAGTCTAAATTCCCACTTAGGGAATTTTCCCAAAGGAAAAAGCAGAGAAACCCCAAACCCAATCCAGAATGGAATATAAAATAACTACAGGACTCATCCCAACTAGAGGAGGGCTCCTTTTTAAATTAGAAGCCTCAAAGGGCATAGCCGTTAATTGTTGTACTTGTAGTATCAGGACTATCAATATCGGAGCCTCTTTCATTAATAAATTGGCAAGTTGGAAAGGGGCAGGAATAGGACCCCTTCCTCGCCCCATCTCATCCCCGAACTCTACTCAATCAAAGGCAGGCTACATCAAAATGGAAGAAGACCATAGAAATCAGCTGTATGCTGGCCAGAAATAGACAGAAAGAAGGGAGCCTTTATCCCCCTCCATGAAGATGCCAGGCTCAGGGTGAACCCAAGCAAGAAGTCCTTAAAGGCCTGGCAGATCTCAGGCAACTCTGGGAATGCCGAGATTTATGTATGGATTAACACAGTGATAGACCCTGAGTAGCAAAAGACGAGCACTAATTACCTGACAACGCTCCCCTCCACTCGCTTGGGTCATTGAAATTAATTTCTGCTTTCAGGTTTGGCAGCCAGCAGCTGCAAGATCTCAGCTCAACGCTCAAATGAACGGGGAGCTGAAATAACTTCTCTGCACAGGCAGCGTTAGAGGGGTGGGCTACCAGATAGGTCTGGATCGCAGACACCAAAGAAGGGATTATTTTTCTCTTTCATCAAGTGCCTGAAGTCCTTGGGAAGCACGGAGTGGAGGAGAAGAAAAAAAAAGCAACCACTGAGTATTGGAGAGTTCACACCACACTGCTTTACTAGATGGGGTGTGAAAACTCACAGTAGATCGCCTGTCCCCTAAGTAATTCATAATTTCTCTACTCTAACAACACCAACAACAAAAAGTTGAATGAATGGTAGGGCTGCACACACACACACACACACACACACACACACACACACACACACGTGATTTGTGAGCATCCGCCGTTCTACAGGACCTGTTATTATCAACAAGGTATTTACCTATGTCAATGTTGAGGAAATAAATGAGGAAGAAAACAACAGTTTGAAAGGTCTTGGGTTTGGCCTTCAAGGAGGACACTGATGTGGATTAGCCTTTTAGGTAAAAAGCTTTTTAGAAGAGTTGTTAATGCCATGGACACACGACAGACAGACAGACAGCAGCACAGTTGGGGCTTTGATGAGAGTTCTGCCCCGTGAATCTGACTGTGTGTGTTTGGCAGTGTCTCTTCTTACAGGTTTCAGAGAGAGGGGAAGGTTTTGTTTCAGGAGACTGCAGCCAAGCTGTCCCAGATTCCCGGGTGAAGGGGAGGGAATTCCAGGGAAGGAAGAAGTGTGACTCCAAGGAATTGGGAGGAAGGACATGTCTAGAGAGGTGCCATTGTGCCTGTAGCCCTCTGATGTCCCTAGTCTGGCAACCTGAGATCTGGTAACTGCTTTGGGGAAGTGAGACTGGTCATCATCTGGAGTCTTGCCTTTTCTCCTACAGTAGCTAGAACAAGCTACCACAGGTGCGTGTGGCCCGATCAGCTTTCACCTCCAACCTAACCTGAAGAGGATGAAGGGAAAGGGCAGAAACAGGAGTCACAGTTGGGACTTGAACCCAGGGCTTCAGGTTCATCATTCTTTCTGTCCCCTTGTATTGACTGTTTTGTTGCTTGTTTAGTTTTGTTTTAATGGGGAGGAGGGTCTGGCTGTGTGGTCCAGGCTGGCCTTGAACTCATGATCTTTCTGCCTCTTCTCCAGCATCTTAGGGTTATAGGTGAGTGTTGGCATTCAGCCTTCTGGATGTAAAACTCTAGGGACTGTTGCTTACAATAGTACAGACTGATCATTTCTAATAAAAAAATCCAAGATCTGAGACACTCTCATGTGTGAAACTCCTTTTGCTTTGTTTCTTTTGTTGTGGTTTGTTTGTGTGTGTGTTTGTGATAGAGTCTCCCATAGCCCAGACTGGCCTGGAGTGTCTATGTGTCTGTGAATAACCTTGACTGCCTGTCCCTACTGGCTCCATCTCCAATATGCTAGGCCTACAGACATCTGTTTTTATGCAGTGCTAAGGATGTTAGGCAGGCATTCTTCCAACTGAGCCACAAATCCAGCCTTTTGAACTTCATATACCACATGAGAGACACAAATAAATACCATATTCACATTTGAGTCTCTTCTCCAGGATACCTCAGGAGTCAAGTGCATGCTTATATTTATCTAGCTAAGCAAAATTGGCCTTGACACGTATTTCTGACTTATGAATCTGAGGTTTTGGACATCTGTGACCAACACAGAAATCCCACAGCTAGTTCAGGGGTAGTACCAAGACTCGAACCCCTGTCTCGTGTGTCTCCACCAAGCACACTTACAAGTCACCCATGAGTAACAATTAGGCCTTTTCTCACATGTCCAGCTCAAAACCTGTGACCTCGAGGCAAATGACTTCCACATCTCATTACCACTCCCCTGAGCCATCCAGCCCCCAGTAGACCAGGGAGGTTAATCAGCCACGCACTGAATCTGCTTATAAGGCTGTTTCATGTACGATTTTTATATCTTGGCTCCTAATAATGGTCCCATTATAAATGATTGTCTCACTATGATATACTGGTTCCTTGCCTTCTAGGAACTGATTTAAAGGGAAGCCCTGGACTCCTTGTGCCCATGGAGTTTATTCATACCACACTCTGCTTGCTCAGCAGCTGAAGTGGTATGGGCGGGGGGGCGAACAGCTCCCCTCAAAAAAAAAAAAAAATTCCTTCCCAGCTTGAGGCAGTTGGTATAATTAGTTCAGCTCAACTGATGGCTTGATGATGCCATATGAAGACATCCCTGCTCTTCCCAGGCCCCTCCCCAGGCCCAAGCTTCCCATATGATCTGAAGTGCTAGTGGACACGTGACTATCCCTGGGTGTATCCCCCACCCTTCCTTTATGCTACCAAACATTTTCAAGATGTCTAAGATGACTTCAAATAGCAGACATGGTGGAAACTTATCATGATATATATAAATACTGTATTTCCTCTTCCAAACCTAGGCATATTTGTTCAGTAATTAGCAATTTAGTCTCTATTATGAGTCAGTCTTACGAATATACTGTGAGCTCTAAGAGAATAGAATAGAGGAGAACAAGACACATATTAGACTGCCCATTAGTAATATGGACAAGAAAGGACTGCATCAGAGAGTGAAATGCCTGCTGTGCAAGTGTTAGCACCAGAGTTTGGTTCCCTAGTACCTGGATAAATGCGCAGTGGGTGCTGCAGCCCCCTGTAGCCTTGCCACAGAATTTGAGGAAGAGGCCTAGAGAGATGGCTCAGCAGTTAAAAGCTCCTCCAGAGGACCTGGATTTGAATCCTAGGACTCACATGGCACCTAATAATCATTTGTAGTTGCAATTCCAGAGGATCTGATGTCCTGTTCTGGCTTCTGCATGCATTGCACACACATGGTGCACAGACATACATTCAGACAAAGCATACATACACACACACACACACACACACACACACACACACACACACACACACACGGAAGAGGACTGGAGAGTTGACTTAGCAGTTAAGAGGGTGTGCTGCTCTTGCTGATGACCTGAGTTCCATTCCCAGCACCCACACCAGGCTGCTTATCATCATATATAACTCCATCTCCTGCAGGATCTGATACCTCTAGTCTCTGTACTCAGGTGCACATACCCGCCCCCATATACATACATATGATTAAAAACAATAAAAGGTGGGATGGAGAGATGGCTCAGAGGTTAAGAGCACTAGCTGTTCTTTCAGAGGTCCTGAGTTCAATTCCCAGCAACCACATGGTGGCTCACAACCATCTGTAATGAGATCTGATGCCCATTTCTGGCCTGCAGGCAGAACACTGCATACATAATAAATAAATAAATAAATCTTAAAAAAATGATAAAAAGAAAACTTTGAAAATATATACATATACACATCAAGCACTTGTACACACACATAGGCCTGTACACATGTGAACATGCATGCACATATACACCACACACACACACAAAGAATACAGATAAGAAATTGTGAAAACCACTTTGTGAACTCTTCTGTCCAGTTGTTATTAGTATGTACATGGCCTTCAGCTCTGCTCCTTAATGAGTTTAGAATCAAGGCTAGAAAGGGCTTTGTTTCCTGGAAAGTTGTGTTACACAACTGCGTCTCTCATTTCTTCTTGGTGTACTTTGAAGATGAGGAAGTGCACACATGTATTTCACACTGTTTTATATCCTTTTTGTTGTTGATGATGATGATTTTTCAAGACAGGGTTTCTCTGTGTAACAGTCCTGGCTGTCCTGGAACTTGCTTTGTAGACCAGGCTGGCCTCTGATTTTATATTCTCATCTATAAATTACAGATAACTCCTCTTTTGCATTGCATAGATTGGAAACCACCCCCACACCCCACAGGCAGAGGCATCTACATTTGTTACTTGTATGAGATTGGTGCCTTTCTTCCTACTCCCGTCCTCTATGAGGTCAGCCAATAGATGCTTGAGTTTGCCCCTGAAGCTCAGCCCCTAACTAGAGGCTCCACTGTGAATCCAGGATGCCCATGTGGAGATGCATTTTTCATGTATAGGTTGTTCACTCAGGTCTTTGAGATTGTGTAATTAGCATATGTTGTCATAATGATGTATTTATTGTAATGGAAGTGTTCTCCAGAAACCAGATTTAATAGTTTTAAATCAGAAGCCAACATGGACTTATAGAAATTCCATTCACAGTAAATTTCATGCCTGGTGAAAGGTTATGGAATGGGTTTCCATGGCACGTCTTCCCCATCCCACAAATCTCAGCTGCTCTACTGTGTTTCACCGTGGGTTTTCGAAAGCTGGTCATACTAATGTACACAGACAAGTTCAAAGTTTACACTCTTGCCTATATGCTGCATCTTCCACTGAAGATGTGATGGGAAGAGATGGCTTGGGTTTATATGCTGAGTCCTCATAGCAATGTGACTCTCCTTATGGGAGCAGCCCCTAAGCCCAGCACTGACAGGAACTTGGCTTTTCTTCTGTTCAATTGATAGCCCCTTGACTGCAAAGCCATTGCCCATCTGTTCAGCATCATATTCTGGGGGAGGTTGGACACCCCCACACACACAACCTAATGTCTAGGTACCTCACATCTCTCAGTTGGTGTTGGGAAGTAGCAAAGATTTCTTACATTGTGTAGAAAGTACCACAGTAACACCAGCATGCATCATCCCCCCTTATCATGTGTGTACATCCCCAGCATGCTTAAACAGGAGAGAGAGAGAGCCCTGAGGTGTCGGAAGACTGTAGTTCTTTTGTGTCTACAGAAAAGATATAACGATTGAATTAGACTCTTAAATATCTATGGCTGTCAGGTTGAATACAAGTAGCTATTCAGTGCTTTAAGTCTGGCAAGAGAACAAGTCCCCTGGAGGTGGGAAGCCATGTGGGTCCCTGGAAGTGTGAGCAGATTGTTAAAACAGTTTCAGATCTGGGCTGGAAGGATGCCAGAGTCTATCCTTCATGCCTATCCAAGGTCTGGGGCGAAGCTCTGGCTTTCACCTTGTGTCTTACTGAGAACCTTGATGCTCACACTTCCAGGGATTCGCCTCATGCCTGTCCCCAGGCCAGACCCCTGCCTCCCTTCTTTCCACCAGCACAGGTGTTAAGCTTTAGGGCATGGGCAAGGAGTCCAGCTACAACACATCCAAGCCTTGAAGAAGAACCTCTCTGCCATCAGAGTGGTTCTTTTAAATCAGGTACAGCTGCACCCCACCAAAGGGAGTTCTAAGGATCTGATTTGCTAACCTTGTTTGTTGCTCATTCTAAATCTTAGTTTTCTCATCTGTAGAATGGGGCAGGGTATACCTTCAGCCACCACCAAGGAGGCTAGATGTGTTATAAATAAAACAGTAGCAGGGTGCCAAAAGCAGATGGTGGCTGTGATCAATTATACTCTTATTATCTACCAAGATCAGGTGGCATTGGCATGGCTGGAACTGTCTTAGAGGAATGTGTATGAAGCCTGGTGATAAGCCAGGTGTCCTGAAGGCAGCTCAGGAGCAAGCCCCCCGGTAATGTAAAGCACATGTACAAGCCAGGAATATCACATATGAGCACAGACTCCACAACATGCTATAAAGAAAGCCCTAATAAGCCAGGCATAGTAGCACTAGTGGCTTTAATCTCAGCACTCAGGAGGCAGAGGCTGCCAGATCTTTGTGAGTACAGGGCCAGCCTGGTCTAAATGTAAGTTCCAGGCCACCCAGGGCTACATAGTAAGACCCTGTCTCAAACAAACAAACAAAATAAACAAAATCCCCCCCAAAAAAAAACAAAAAAAGAAAAGAAAGGAAAAATGTGTTAAATAATGCAGACCCCCTCAGCAGCTCACCTTCTCTCCAGTTCCCTAGACACAGCTATTCCTCTACCTGTTTGGGGTTCCTAGTAGTACCACTGAATTAGTCAAACATGTAAATTTTCTTCTGACCAAATTTCCTCTGCCAAGCTCCCCAATTCTTCAGGATTATGGCTGTATCACACCCCACCCCAATACATAGATAGATGCCAGTCAGTCCTCTGGATTATCATGGAGATAACACACATGTGCATATGGCTCCATGGATACGATGTGTGTGGCGGTTATCTACCGTCATCTAATCTCTCCCTCTCTGGGTATATCATAATGTCTAGTTTCTTTTCTTACCAGCTCCAGGCTCCTCTGTAATAAAAGTCAGTAGGTGAGCAGCTATTATTCTTATGCATGTATCTGTTCCTGTGGCGTTTTGTGCATTTCCTAACCTGTGTTCACTAATGACCTCAGTCAATGATTTGATTAGACCCAGCACAGAGACTGATTCGACCGGCACTCTTCTTTTCTTTTTAGACATTCATTTTTTTTTTTAAGTGTGTGTGAGTTTGTGTACGTCTGTGTGGTGTGCATGTGAGTGCAAGTGCCCACAGAGGCCAGAAGAGGCTTTTGGATCCTCTGGAGCTAGAGTAAGAGTTGGTTCTGAGCCACCCAACGTGGGTGCTGGAAATTGAACTCAGTTCCCCTGAAAGAGCAACAAGTGCCATCTCCTGCCTTGATTTGACTTGCTTTTTCCTCAATAGAATGCTATTGGCAATGCTAAGGCGTTGTCCTTAGCAGCACCATCCACCCCCTTTGAGGCAGGGTCTCTCATTAGCCTGGTGCTCACCAATAAGGCTAGACTGTCTGGCCAGTGTGCCTCAGGGGTCCACGGGTCTCTCTACCTCTCCAGCACTGGGAACACAGCACAACTGTAAGAGTTGTGTTGTTCTAAGGGTAGACCTCTGGTCCTCTGTTTGCAAGGTAAGTATTTTAGAAAAGAAGCCATTCTTCAGCCCTCCTTAGGTTCTTGCATTCACATATCACTTGTTTGAAAAATCAGCTTTTGTGGGTTTGATTTTGGTAGTAGATTATAGAAGAATGAGAAGTAGAAAAATTGAGAAACTTAGGCAGAAGAAAATTTAAATGTTCTATCAATTTCATTACTCTGAGATAAATCCTCTTAATATCTTGGATATTATTATTTTCTCCTGAATGCTAGCATTTGGCAAGCTGAGTTCATAAACTATCTATCATATAAAAATGTTTGAATCATTAAACACTTCTTGGAAAATGTTTTAATGACTCTTAAGATGGCACCATATGGAAGAATTGTGTTTTATTGAACCATTCCCTATTTTTTTTTTATGGTTACGGTGTTTACAGTGTGAATACTGAATTTTTAAAAATTAATTAAGGCTGTTTATTACTTGTTTTATCTTAAGCATTTTGTTTGATACAGTGTCTCCTCACTATGTAGCTGAGGCTTGCTTTGAACCTGCTGTATAGCCCAGGCTGGCTTCAAACTTTACACCGTCTTGACTGAACCTTGTGATGCTGGAATCAGGGCAGACCATTGCTGTACTGAACTGACTTAGCAATTATAATGGATGACTCTAGATACCATTCCTTGTCTTATGATTAATCTATGTCCATCTGGCAAACCTGTATGCCAGCCAGTGGTTGGTTTTGCAGTGGACATGTGACCCATCCCTGACCAATGTTTATGGAAGACATGTGTGGGAACTATCTCCAGCTCACCCTAGGTGTACCAGGAGGAGGGTTTCTGCTGCTTCTAGACATTGGCTCAGGCTGGACTCATAGGAGCCATCTGATGGGCAATCAAATCCCCTTTCAGCCTGAGACAGAGCTGAGCCTGATGGAGACAGAGGACAGATGGAAGGAACCTATGCTCAGGGTGGTATTATGGAGATTCTGATGAGCTCTTGATTTTATTGCTTCTGGGCCCCAGGGGTCCACAGAGGAGAAGCTTGAACTTGGCTTTGAATTGCAGCTATTGCTTGAAGAGGACAGCCTCTCTGAGCATGAGGTATGGTCACATTCAGTTTGGGGAATCTAAACTCTTGAAAAAACTTCATGGAGTGAGTGAGTGTGTATATATAGGTGTGTGGGCGTGGGTGGATGCACATGTGTAGGCCAGAGGATAGTCTCTAGCATTGTTTCTTGAGAGGTACCTACCCTGATTTTTGAGACCTGGTATCTTAGTGTGGCCTGGGCTCACTGATTAGGCTGGCTGGCCAGCAAACCCGGGGGTTCTTCCTGTCTCCACCTCCCCAGCACTGGGATTACAAGTAGGCGCCATCACACTGGCTTTTTAATGGGTCTTTATGCTTGTGTAGCAAGCCCTTTATGGACTGAGCCTTCTCCCCAACCCTAGAAACTTTTCCTAAGTTATGACTTTGCTACTTGAAACAACATGCCCTCCCTCAGCCCCTTCATATAGAGAAACTCAATTCCCGAGTAATGACACATGCCATGTCCAGGACTTACAATGTGAAAACTGCAGCTCACAGTGGCTTTGCCCCTCTCCTGGGCTCTTGATGTGGATAAGTTTCCCAACCCTGATGGGTTGTAAGCTTTCTGCTGTTAATACACAAATAGCAGGAATTACAAGATACAAATCCCTTTGTGAAAATAAAACATATCATGATGCTTATCACAAACCTGGTATCAAGCTCTATTTTAAATTTGAACAAGACATCATTGAACAAAGCAGAGGCTGTCTTCTTCCTTTGTGGCTTTTATACACTAATGAAATTTCTTTTATATTCTAGTGAAGTTTTTATGTTCTAATGAAACAGATAAACAATAAACACAGTACTTTGGAAAAGGGCCCAGACTCATTCCATTTCTGATTCTCCATGATTTCAATAGTGATTTGAGGTGAACAATTACTTATCCTATCTCTCTCTATATCTATCTATCTATCTATCTATCTATCTATCTATCTATCTATCTATCTATCTTCATCTATCTATCTTTCTATCTATCATCTTCTATTTACCAATCATCTATCATATACCTATCCATTTATCTGTCATCAATATAGTTATCTACCCACCTACCATCTCTTCTTTGCTGTATGTATAGAATATAAATGTCAATTTTATATCTCTTCTTTTTATAGAAATTTTTTTAGGTTGGTTTATTTTATGTGTGTGAGGGTTTTACCTGCTTGTATATCTGTGTACACAGGCATGCAGTGCCTGATGCAGTACCTGAGATATCCAGAAAGGGGCATTGAATACCTTGGGACTGGAGTTACAGACGGTTGTGAACCAACATGCAAGCGCTGAGAATTGCACCCAGGCTCTCTGCAAGAGCAGCAAATGTTACCTGCTGAGCCATCCTCCCAGCCCTTAATACTCTTTCTTTCTTTCTTTCTTTCTTTCTTTCTTTCTTTCTTTCTTTCTTTCTTTCTTTCTTTCTTTTTGTTTTTAGATTTATTTATTAATTGTGTATACTACAGTGTTCTGTCTGCATGTATGCCTACAGGCCAGAAGAGGGCAACAGATCTCATTATGGATGGCTGTAAACCACCATGTGGTTGCTGGGGATTGAACTCAGGACCTCTGGAAGAGCAAGCAGTGCTCTTCACCTCTGAGCCATCTCTCTAGCTCCAATACCCTTTCTTAACACAGATCTTAAATAAATAGTTTGATTGGGAACTTACTTTTACTATGGTCTTGATTTTTGCAACAAATCAATGTTTTTGTTGTTGTTTGGTTTTTGAGACAGGGCTTCTCTTTGTTAACAGCCATGGCTGTCCTGGAACTCATTCCGTAGACCAGGCTGACCTTGAACTCACAGAGATCTTCCTGCCTCCCTGCCTCCTGAGTGCTGGGATTAAAGGGGTATGCACCACTACCACCCAGCCAGATCAATGTTTTTGTTTTGTTTTGTTTGAGACAGGGTCTCACTATGTAGTCCAGGTTAAACTGAAAATTGTGAGGCAATCTTCTTGCTTCAGCATCCTGAGTGCTGGGATTACAGACATGAATTACCCTACCTGACAAATCAATGTTCCTTAAATTGGATTACAAAGTCCTCTGAATGTCGTCATTGTAGTCTACTTGGGGTAGGATGGGGAGCTGGGGGGCGGGGATATGTGAGACATCACACAAGTGTGTTTCTCATTGATAATTGAGAAGGGTGAACTGTATAAGTCATTCCTGTCAACTTTTTTACAGGTAAGTGCCACCATATCAATATATGTGTATATGATGTTGCAAATTGTAAGTTATCTTGGTGGAATTATGTGGCTTTCCCTCCACACACAGTTTTTGGGCAGGTTGGTTGCTCTACACAGAGTCCTTTTCTACCTTGTATTATAAAGACAGAAACTGTGACCCAAGCAGAGACCATGACTGACATGTGCCCAGGTGGCAGAGAGGAGCCTTGAACTGGAGTCCTTTCTTTCTCCCTCCTCTCTGCCTTTGCTGTTCCTCCCTCGTCAGCAGGGTGGGAATGAACACTAAATTCTAGTTGACTGCTTAAATAAAACAGCTTATAAAGTGGTATAGAGCCATGCCTTTCTTGTCTCAGAACTTGACATCATAAAGTTGGCTCATTCTCCTCAGCTTGTATCTTAGGGGAACAAGTAAATTAAACAAGTAATTATATCCATAATGTTTTTAGAAGTTAGAAGATTTAAATATATGAATCTCATCTGAGCGTTGCAGCCTTTTGTCTGTGGTGTTTCCTGCCAAAAGATGTCTTGACAGGAAATAAACATTAAAATAATCTTTAATCCCTTGTCTGGTCTATTGCCATTAACAATTGATGCGCTTTAATTTTGCGGGATTTTAACTACAAAATGGAATGGCTAAGTAGTGATAATTGGGTTTGGAATTATACGGCCATTTATATCAACAGAGATGCAAGAGGCTGAGAGGGAGGTGATTAATTATTTACTATTTCCTGGCTGTGGTTCCTATTATAGAAGTTTCTGATACGTTCTGCCGTGAACAATTATCACCAAGTGAAAGTAAACAAATCTGTGATTTGAAGCCATGTTTAGAACTTAGACCCCACTACAGTGACGTGGTTTGATTTGCATGGTCCCTGTGGACTGCGTGTGTTCCTTTTCTCTCCAGCCCCCCATCTCTGTGTGTAAGCCTGCTTGTTTTTGTGTGTCAATCACTTGATTTTCTTCTTCTTTTTCTTTTTTCTTTTTTTTTTTTCTTTTTTCTTCAAGACAGGGTTTCTCTGTGTAGTTTTGGTGCCTGTCCTGGATCTCAATCTGTAGACCAGGCTGGCCTCGAACTCACAGAGATCCACCTGCCTCTGCCTCTGAGTGCTAGGATCAAAGGTGTGCGCCACCACCACCTGGCTTCTTCTCCTTTTTCCATTGCTTTTATTTGATGGGGTTGCGATGTATTTCAAGGCACACTTTTCAAGCCTGTACAAGAAGGTGGTACTCCAGCCTCTCTTCTTCCTTTTAACCCATTTCCCAATGTATTGGAGAAATGAGACCAGGACATAGTAGTGCTTATCATGAATGTTCCTGCACATATATGCTGTCACTTGAGCAAGGGCACCAGAAGGCAGCTTTCCTGGTATCTTTTGAGGGCTGAAGAGATAGCTCAGCAGTTAAGAACTCTTGCTATTCTTGCAGAAGATCTGGGTTCAGTTCCCAGCTCACAGGCAACTCACAACCACCTGTAACTCCAGCTCCAGGAGATAAAACATCCTCTTCTGGCCTCCAGGGGTACCTGAACTCATGTGGACATACCCACACACACAGACACAGACACAGACACAGACACACACACACACACACACACACACACACACACAGACACACACACACACACACACACACAGACACACACACACACACACACACACACACACACACACACTAAAAAAGTAGTATTATTTTTTAAATGGTCATCTTTGAGATAATCCATTTAACAAGAATTGTCAAATTATCAACTAAAATGTCATAGCAATTTTCTCTCTACTCTTCTCATGTAGAAATACCTATGACCTGCCCCTCTCCCCCGTACACGTGCCAGGAGTTGGCACCTACTATAAAAGAGATTAAAATGACAGACAGGCCCAGTAAATTGAGAATCAGCAGTCCATTTTTAAAGTTTATGTAGTTCTCACATGTTCTGGGGTTCTGAAGTCACCAGTATGTAACAGTGTGAAGCCTGATCCCCAAGTCTGACCAGCCTCCCTGACCCTTTTCAATAATTCACATTGATTTTCTGTGTGACGTTATCTGCTTAATACAAAGTGGGGTCAGGCAGCTGCTTGTCTAAATCTGGGCATTCCTTATCAAACGTTTATGATTTAGCTTTGGCCGTATCTTCTGGTAAGGTGTTTCTTATTTTTATCTTTTTCCTTAAAGGTAGGCTTATGTTGACAAGCCTGTAATAAATCTGTCTGGAGTGAGATGAGCCACAGAGGAGCTGTGAGAGGCTAAGGTGTTGTGTGTGCACTCAGTGTTTGGGGTGTACATCAAGGACGGGCTGCATGAATCGCTTCTGGACAGATGTTACCTGTTATTAAAAGTACTTGATACTCTCACCCTGGGGGGTGGGATATGAGAATGGAGCGCCTCAGAGACAGTAGAACCCTTCTGTCAGGGTTCTCCTGTAAGATGGACAGTCCAGTGTTAGATGACTAACATCTCAGTAGTCATGGCTGAATCTCACAACTGCTTCCTGTCTGCACATGGAATAGAGTTGATATCAGAGTGAGTAAGGTCACCAAGGTCGCACTCGTCCCTACTACGTCCCACAAAGTTCCCTTCTCCTTCTCCCAATGGAAACCCTGTCCCTGTTAGCAGTCACTCCACACTTCTCAGCCAGCCTCCACCAAACACTAATGTGTTTTCCATTTCTGTAGATGTGTCTGTGCTGTCCAGGGTGGTTTTTGAGGGGGCAACAGTTGAACCACATCCCAAATAATGATGTCATGCAAAGATCTCAGCAAACGCCAACAGAATTTTAGGTGTAGTAAGCACAAAGATTCTGGAGTTGAAATACTCTTGACCTGTTGGAAGGAGAGGATGCAGCCACTATGTTTGAAGTCAGGGTGGTGGGTGAGGAAGTCAGAGGGTGATCAACCACAGCATGAAGCCACTGAAACATAAGCCTCTTAACCTCTTGCCCATATCCTAGTACCCGGTTTGGGCTGCCGCCAGGTTAGCACCCAGCACATTTATGGAGAAGACCACTTATCTAAGAAGGGGTGGGTTGAAGAGCTGTCTGTACTCATGATTCTGGTGCCCCAAGCTGCTCCTTGGTCAGGCAGGAACTGCTTCACAGTTTTTTCCATCAGAGTAACGGCCTTAGTCCCATCCACTTTCACAAGCTTGAAAAAATGTTTTTCTTTTAAATTGTGAATAGAAAGAAGAGCCGGCAGTGTCAAAACCCTGTGTGCAAATATTTTATTATGTTCCCTTCTGCGAATGGACATAGTCTGTCAATATCTGTGTGCCTGGGAAGAGCCAGCCTGCAGAGCAGCTGTAGAATAGAAACTTGGTGTGGCGATCCATTATGTCTCTGCTGAATTAGGTTCATTGAGAGTCTGTTATTAAAGCAGGATTTCTCTTAATTATTAGCAGTTAAAAATAGGAAAATAGATTTCAAGGGGGAAAAAAGTTACAGGCAGCCAGTGTCCAATTCTAAATGTGTGCATGTGCGGAAAGCGGAATTTGCCAAACATGAATAGGCACTTACAATGTGACTAGAATTGGTTCTGTCATGTGTCAGCATAATAGCCTAAACCCTGGTTCAATACAATGAACCTGGGGAGGCTTGCTTAATGAAAGAACTGACGTTTTCTGCGTGGTGGCTGCATTCATCAGCCCACATCCTGTTCATTACGCTACAAAGGGCTGCCAATGGGAATCGGTGGGATCATCTATTAGGGAAACGTGATGGGGACAAAAGATAGCAGAGGCCAGGGCCCTGTGGAATTATCTGCCGTGCTCAGGGTTACCAGAGCCGTGGGCTGTGATCATGGGCAATGTGTTTCTAAGCTAGCATGAGGGCTTCCGGAGTCATGGGAGGAATCCTTTCTTTCCCTGTCCCATCCTGGTCACCACATCCTAGGGGATCTGGGAGAGGGGCATTTTCACCTAGCCCTGGTTGTTCCTTATTTATATGGAGTTAGTTCACAACTATAATGTATCCCTGTGAGATCTGAAGCAGTTCCTGGGTCTTAGGGTGGGACCCTGAGTCATTGGACAACATAGATGACACAAAATGGGCTAACTGACAAGGTTGTCTTGGGAAGGGTCCTGGTAGAGTGAAGAACATGTGTGGTAATTTCAGGGGCTCCATAGGTCTGCAATGCCTGCTTCTCCTCTAATGAGACTCTTTAGTTGTGTTCTTTCTAGGAGTTTAGCGAGTGAAAAGAGATCTTAAAAAGAGAGAGAAAGTTTGAATTGAATTCTCTCAGCATCCTGTAAGGGGCTGCAGAAGGAGGCCATCGGAAGTTTGAACTTATGACAACGGGCATCTTCTCCTGAGCCTGGATATCCAGGTCTTGAGATTTCCATTGCAAGGGACTTCAAAGGGATGTAAAGGAAGTAAGGTGTCTTGCCTGTTTGCTCGAACCCTAAAACCCATGCTGGCTAAATTAAAAAATCAAACAAAAAAACGCCTTATATAATGATCAAGGGGCTTGAATGGCCAATGTTTGTGTCTTTATTTCTTCGACTTTCTATGAGTCTGAAACCACAGTTTTCCTGTCTCCCTCCTCACCTGGGCTCACCACCTCCGGTTTCACAACCGGCAGTTGTCTGTAGACCTTCCTGCTCCCACAGATGTTAAGCATAGACTCTCTTTTGACAAGGTCATTGCCAGTGCTGGTCCAAAAGGTGTTTTGAAATGCTGAGGACAGTGGCCAGCAGTCAGGCTGTCAGTGCCGTGGCACAGCAGGTGTGTCTACGTCAGAAGACAATCGTGGGTGTTGAGACGGTGTGTCTTCGTTACTCACTGTGTAGGCCAGGGCCCTGGGAGCTTCCAGGGATTCCGGTGCCATCTCCCATCTCTTGTCTCAAGAGCACTGGGATTATAGGTATGCGCTCTAGCACCTGGTTTTACTTGGGCGCCGGAGTTTTGAACTCAGGTCCTCCTGATTGTGCAGCAAGCACTTTACCTAATAAGCCACCATCTTTCCAGCTCCAACAGCTGTCCCTCTTCTTAGCAGGTAAAGTTGGTGGACTTTGGCATAACGTCCCCTAGTAACCACAGGAGGGCAAAGGGACAAGCAAGCAGTCAGCTGCTGGCTATGTTGATGGTTCTTTGTTTTGAAGATAGGGTCTCCCACATAGCCCAGGGTATCCTGGAACTCATGAGGGGGTAGCCCAAGACGGCTTTGGACTCAAGATTCTTCTGCTTCCACCTCTACAGTGCAGGGTTGCAGGCATGCTCTATTCTACCCTTTTTGTTTATTTTAGGTCAGGGTGCCCAGCCCCAGGAATCCTGGGTACAGCAGCTTGGGTGGAGTGGGTCCTCAAAGCTCAGGATCCTTAACCTGACTCTCCTCAGGATAAATGTCTTCAAGGTGGGGCTCCCTGCAACTGTCCTAAGCTATTTGTGATAGATCCGAGTAGAGACGTGTGGACTCTATGGAAAGATCAAACTTAACCCAAATCTGCATTGTTAAAGCTTAAAGGCTCCAAGGCCAGCACTAAGTCACTTGGCTTCTCTAACCTCAGTTTTCTCATCTGCAAAATGAACCTAGTGAGCATGATAACTTCATGGTTTGGTCATGACCATGAAGAGCTTCTGTGTTAAGTATATAACAGTGGATTCAGCACAGTAAGTTGTTGGTAAGTGCTCTCTGGGTACAGCAGGCAGGGTATGTACTCAGCCAGTGTAGCTCTTCTGCTGTCTTGTGGAACATGTTCACAAACTCATTTCTGGCGTTCTTTCCTTCCAGCATACTTTTCTATGACTCTGAAACCCCAGTGCAAAATAATGCCCAAGGTCTGTTCTTAAATTTAATTAAAAAAAAAGGGGGGGCATAGCTTTAAAAATCTGCCATCAATACAAACATGATTGATCAGTGAAAGATTCTGTTCTTTCCTTCTTTTAAAAGCCCTTGCAAGTAACTTTTCTGATCTGCTGGATAGGGAGAAGCACACTCTTTCATGTGTTTGCCAGCAATCTCTGTAGGGACACATTGGCGAGCCTGTCTGATTTCTGCTCCTGATGGAGTGGCAGGTCTCTTATGAGATCATCTCTAGACTGGACAGGCCGACATGGTTAATATTTTTCTGGGTACTTTTTTTTTTGGTAGAAGATTACAAATGAGACTGTTTTGAATAATAAAGACTGCTGCTGAGCCTATCCATTCATGCCATGTTTTGTGGTTCTGATGAGCTCATGTGAGCACTCCTCCCTATGCTCCCTGTGCTCCTCCCTGTGCCTCCTGCACTGAGGTCACATCCAGTCTGTTTGCACATCCTTTGAGGCATGGGGAATTGCTAAGCTGCTTGGCGCTTGTGTGCTCTGCTTCATGCTGCCTCTCATTCTATACAAGCTGTTTCCTCTGCTCTCTTACATTGCACTTGGCCTAGTCTTAGCCAAAGTTCTTTTTAAACTCACTAGCCATCAGAACCACCTAATTTACTCCCTATATTAGCCAGCTCATCTTACCCTATGTTTCCTCTGATTCCCTTAGTCCCTTAGGGTGTTCACTTAGTGCTTCACAGTCAAGTTCTATGAGATGGAACATCATTAGACAATGAGGAATAATGTTACAATTTTCCACCCCTTTCTCTAGCCATCTGTTCATCATACGCAATTTTGTATCCTGTTCTCTGATATATCTAGGGTATAACCTTATGTCATTATATTCTTGCTCTGACTTAGGCACCAAAAGCATAAGAATGAGTTAGAGCCCTGCAGGTTATATAAGGCCTGTGAACAATGACAACATTCAGTGTAGTATGTACACTGGCAAAGAGGCCCAGGAAGGTAGGCTGGAGAAGGCCTGGACATCTTCATCAGGATAGGAAGCTGCACTTGCACAGAGAGTAATCTAAGAACAAGCAGAATACACCGCCCCTTGCAGATATCATATGCTAGCATCTAGCCATGGAGGGAAGAGATTTATATCTGGAATTGTAGCTGCAAGGGAGGCTTGAAAGAGTAGGTTTTAGCTTTTTATGCTCTCCACCTAGAATAACAGAAGTCAGGAGTAGTGTTACAGTTTCACAGTGTTTGCAATTGTTCTTTTCATCATGACTGAGGATAGGGAGGGACACTACTGGTCTAGTGGGTAGAAACCAGGGAGGCTTCTAAAGTTTCATAATGTATAGGGCAGCCCCAACTAAGAAGGAATCATCCAGTCCCAAATATCAAAGTGCCAACCTCTAAGAAGGGTTTATTGAAAGAGAAATATAGTGCCTTCCCCATCCCCATCCCCATCCCCACCCCATACACCATTTCCCAGTGCTTCCTTGGGTTTTTACCACTTCAACTTTTACAGCACCACTTCTCTAGAGCTTTCTCTTTACTGCCTTCATCTTCCCTCATCAGTAATTCAGGGCTGACTTTTGGAAGGGTAAGGTATTGGGGGGGGGCGTGTTTCTCTTTCCCTTAAGAAGTGAGAAGCAAGGGCTTACTAGTAACCAAAATTGAGGACTCTCTGTTCCCAGATGTCCCCAGTAGCTCCCTCTTTGCTGTCACAGTGTTGGTTTTCCCAGCTAAACCCTTCTTCACCACCCACCTCAGTTCCTCTTTCTCCTAGTAGCTGATCCAACTCTACATTACATGGCTGTGATCAAGTACCAAACAAGCAATGCCAGGGAGAAGAAGTTTATTTTCACTGTGTCTCAGGGGAGCTCCTGGAAGCAGGGGTGGTTTGGTCCATGGCAGTGGGACTGTGATGTACAACTTACAACTTGGCAGATGAGGAAACAGAAAACTTGGGCTGGAAGCAGGACTGAGTTACAACTCTCAGTCTCAGAAGGCTCTGCCCCAGTGACGAACACCAGTCATCCATGTCCCCCATTCCAGTGGCTCCATAGTCTTCTAAAACAGCTGGGGACCTAATGTTCAAGCACATGAACCTGTGGAGGGCATTTTATATGCAGAGTGCTGTAAGCTCTGACTATCTGGATCAGATGGGTTTAAGCAAGGTTGGTTAGCCTGTGCTGAGAGGTCTGCTGGTCTTTAGTTCAAGGCCACATCCCTGCATGCTTTTCTGGGTGTCATCCTCTTACTCCAGCTCCGTCATGTGGGCCTCTGCACCATTCTCACACAGCTGCTATTTCTAAGTTCAGTGGTAGCCTGACTCATTGTTAGGGTGTTTAGAGCCCTGGTGCTCTTGCCTTAAGGTCTAGATCTCTGCCCTCACTGGGATGTGTTTTTACGACCTAAACTGGACAACATATGTAAAGCACTTGGCCCAGTGCCTAGCTCAGTGTAAGTGACCAATAAATAACTTCCCTGATTATTGTTGCCATTATTTAGAATATAAATATATTTAAGAATGTCCCGTCAATATTCATTTGCTGGGGACATCTGGGAACAGGGTAGAGATTATAAAATAGGGAGTACTCTAAGTAGGGTTGCTTTACATGTTAAACCATCCTGAGAGATACAAGCAGGCTCTGAGTCTGGAGTGTCTTAAGCGTTGCCCTCTCTTTCTTTAAGCTTGGCTGGGCTCATTGTGAACTGGGACAAGGGTAGAAGCCAGAATCTCACAGTCTACAGAGAGCTTCATTTGCTTTTCTGGGTGGTTAAGAGTTAAGTTTCACTCCAAACTACAGGGTCCTGATTAAAAACCATCCCGTCTTCCTCTGTCAGAAGGTCTCCTTTTATAAAAGTTTGGAGTATGGGCAGAATAGAAGATGTGTTTAAAGGATGTTATTCAAATGTCAGGTTTAATTAACTCCCATCTCCTGAAGCAAGCCAAAAAGAAATTTTCAGAGCGTACACTCTCTCTCTCTCTCTCTCTCTCTCTCTCTCTCTCTTTCTCTCTCTCCCTGTTTGAGGTGATAATTGTATCATAAAAAAACTCCCCAAACTCTTGTAAATTAAGTAGGGACATTTAAATATATATATTTATAATATTATATATTAACATGTAATGTATTATATGTAATTATATAATATATAATGTATATAACTATATAGTGTATATATAATATATTACATATATCTCACTGGAGGCTGATGTGCCTATTCATGGTGTACTCTAGAACCAAGTATGATGATCTGAAGATATATATATTCAAGATACCACTAAACAGTGCAGCAAGCATGTGGTGCTTTGTACTGGGAGTGGAGTGTGCACATGCAATCCTCGTGTTCAGCTTCTGGGATCACTTAGGGGTGCATACTCATGCTGACAGGGAGCCAGTTATTAGACCCAGAATAAGCAGCAATCCCATGGTTAGACAGGCCATAGTGTCTCTACGCTGGGCCTAAATTGCGTGTAACCGGTTCATTCCCAGTGGCGTAACCAGATTTGTATCTCTTGCAAGAACAGCTGAAAAGATACGTAAATCAAAATGACGGGATGAAATTTTAAAAGCAAGAATGACCAGAAAGATCCCTGGAAGACCATGGTTGGGCCCGAGCCCCCCATCTGGAGGTCCAACATTTGTACTGATTACTGTCTGACAGCTCTTGAGTCTCCAATGATAACAGCCATCTGACTTGATCGGAGTTCAATGGATTTTCACTAAAATAGAATCATCGCCTCGGTGATGGATAGAAAAAGTAAAACAATACATCCTGATAAATGCTCTGCCTGCCTCCTTCTTCTCCCCGGCGGTGACCTTGCACAATCCATAAGACAGCGCAGACAGAGCCCTGGCCATCGCCTCAGCATGTCAGGGCTTGGAAATTGAAGCAGCTCCGAAACCCATCAATGGGGTGAAGGGGGAATGGCCTGAGAAAGCAATGGATCATGCTTAGAGGGCTCGGAGGGAAATAGGATACACTGAAGGTCAGCGTGTAGCGTGTCCGGAGGGGACAGCCGAGGCTCTCATTCTCATGCATGGGAAGCTGTGGCCCTGTGGAGTGAGATCTGTAGAAGAGTACAGTGAAGTGACAATTTTTAATGCATGTAATTTCTTCTCTGAAGCAAAAGACACTGAGGAATGGTACAGAATAAGCACTAACCTCAAGCTTGATGATCCCTGCCCCTTGGTCTTCCTCCAAATGACAAGGAGTAGGTATATAAGAAACCCCTTACTCTCTCTCTCTGACAGGATATTTGTTTGCTAACCTGGTTATCATAGCCAACTCTGGATATCTCAAACATTATTGAGCACCAGTAACAACAGCAGCAGCATATTATAAAAGAAACCTATCTAAAGCAGGGTGTTCAGGAAACTCATGACCCCTTGCATCCATCCCCAGTGCTGGGTCAGAAAGAGGGACTTTTGGATGGTTGAAAGCAAAGAAGTTAGATGTTGGCAGGCACTCCTCAGTGTGGGTTACAACTTGCTAAAAGAAAATATTAAAGTAAAAATTAGATCATAAATTTGGAGCCACGGTTACCCAGCCTAAAGTGCAAATTGCCAAACAAGTCAAGAGACTCATTAGCATTTATGTAAATCAGTTATTGCTGTTCTCCACTTCCTTAATTATCCATGTTATTTCAATACAGCCCTTTCTTTGATGTCCCAATTCTATATTTAAATAGTGCAAGATTTCTATCGTATCCTCCCGCGGAGGTTTGCGCCATGCAAAAAACATGCCAAGAGCAGCGCTTTCACAGACTATGGGGAAATGTTTAATTGGTTCATCCCCTCTGAGTTATGAGGGCGTATTACTAAGCACATAAAATCAGAAACACGGACAGGACCTGCAAGAGGCCACTGCAAATTCTGCCCCCAAGACTTCGTGGATTCTCACTGGGAGCTGATTCAAAGGGAAGTTTTGCAAACTTCATTGAATCTGGCTAAACGATTGATTTATAATTGAAATATTTGGAAATCAACGCCAACAGCTCTCTTCCTGTTGGCAGGGAGAGTCGATCTCCTGGCTGAATGAAGGGGACACACATGGCAGTGAGAGAGGGATGTGGGGACAGGAAGGAGTGGAAGGAAGTCTTTCTGCCCCACCTGCCATCACAGATTTGAAAAATAAGCTTTTTTTTCTTTTCTGGGAGTTATCTAAAGTTGAAAAAAAAAAAAACCTTCACAAATTGCAGACGTGAATGGTCTTTCTCTAATAAATGTGCTTTTGAAACGACAGAGCAGCCACAGAGAACTTCACAGGCCCTTACTTTTTCCTGTGAAGCTGAGAGCTCCCACCTGCCTCACCTGCCTCTGGACAGACTCTGTGAAGATGAATTGTGACTGAACATAAAAGGAGAGAAGAAAATCTCCTCTCTTTCTCTCTGTTTTTGAAGCATTAGGGGATCTGGATTCTTTTGTTTTTTCATCCCCCACCCCAGCTCTCCTGGAAGGAAATAGCGGGTCTGGTGTGAAGATAGTATTTAGTTGAGGGGTTAGCGACAGACAAGCTCAAGTTCAAGGCCAAGCTGTGCTGGTGGCCTTGTATGAGATCCCCATGCTTAGTCTTCCTTGAGCATAACGTGGTAGGCAGGGCTGTGCTCCAGAGTGGTCAGAAAGATCTGTGCTGATCTATGGATGGTGCTCAGTCTATAGTAAGTGTTTAGTGAATTGTGTGAGCAGAAGTTAAGCTTCTGCTCTGGGCAAGACACTGGACTGAATGGGACTCCCTCTGAAGGCAAAGTGAATAAGATTAGATACCATCCTACGTATTTCACAATGAGGAAATGGGATTTGCCTAGGTAAGGGTCGCACAGCATGGATGTAAGAGCTAGAGGGCTTACATTTTGTTGTTGTTGTTGTTGTTGTTGTTGTTGTTATATAGTCCATGAGGTGTGGAAGTGTATTCATGGTCAGGGGACTTTGTGGAGTTGATTCTCGCATTCCTCCTCGATATGGGCTTTAGAGATTCTCCCTTGCCTGCAAACCCTTTAACCTCTGAGCCGTCTTGCCAGCCAGCCCCAGAATTAGAGTTTCCTAAACTTCCCCTAAGTGGGAGCAGTACTTACAGATAAGAACCATACAATAAAGTTGTAAATGAAAGTGTTTTTTTTTTAAAAAAAAAAACAAAAAACCAAGAAGCAAATTTCCATATCCTTTATCTACTTAGACAAGGAGTATTTACAGAAGACTCACTCTTGCCAAAGAATGTGCTTTCAGAGTTAATCTGAGTTATTGGTTATTGATTTAACAGTTACTTTTCTGGACTATACCAAATTCCAGGCGATGTTCTAAATACTTACAACTACTAATCCATGCAGCTCTGTCACATCTGTGTATGTTTTAAGCCAGCGATCAGAATTTGTATGAAGTTCCCAAGATGTTCAGAGGCAGGGCCCTTCACAGTGCTGATAATCCTGAGATGGCTTACTGGGTAGGGGTATAGGGAAGGTGGGGGTGGGGTGGGTGTACAACCGTGTTTCTTAAAAAAAAAACATGATTTTTCTAATCATTCATATGTTTTTATTAACTGTAAAATTTCAAAGAGGGCTGGAGATGTAACTCAGAAGAGTGCTTGCTCGACATGCATAAAACTTGGGTTCAATCCCCAGCAACACATAAACCAGGTATGTGGTAGTGTGCCCCTATAATCCCAGAACTCACGAAGGGGAAGCAGGAAGATCAAAAGTTCAGGGTTATCTTCAGCTACATAGAGATCTCAAGGCCAGCTTTGGCTACATGACGCCATGTCCAAAAATAAAATAAAATAAAAGGAAAGGAAAGAAAGGAAGGGAAGGGAAGATAAAATAAAATGTGAAAGATATAAAAAGTTGTAATAAACTTTTGAAAAAAAAGGATAAAACCTTCTTAGGGAGATAGCTCAGTTGGTAAAGCTCTTATGAAAGCCTGACAACATGAGTTCAGATCCTCAGCACCCTCATGGACCATTAATGTACCTTCTCATAATCCCTGCATCCTATAGGAAGCTGGAAGGGAAGACGGGAGAATCCTCAGGAGATGGGAGGGCCATCCTAAGGGTACACAGTAGTGAAGCACTGGAGATCCTGTCTGGAATAAGGTGGAAGGCAAGGATTGACACTGAGCTTGTCCCCTGACCTCTGCATGAACACTGTGGCACACTTGGGCACACACTCGCAAACACTGTGCTAATGTATATACACCCTCACACACTCCTTTCTCAGTACCTTCAAAATCCTGTCACTGTCTCCATCCATCCAAGGTGTTGCTGGAGAGAGAGTGCATGATAGAGCTGTATGAAGAACTTTTCCACCTCCTTCTACACTTGGCTCTCTTCAAAGTCTTACTCTACAACTGCAACAGGGCCGTTGAAGAGGGGGAGAAGGTGGTGGTTATGTTTCCTGAGGCCAGTGTCCTTTTTACCACGAGTGCCGTCTTATCCCAAGTGGGCGTAAAACTAGCAAATAAAAATTTAAAAATTAGCATGCCACCCTCCCTAAAAGAAGAGTCGTAGAATCTTGTCCCCCTGCCACTGAGCTACCCCTCTCCCACTCGGAAGCATGGAAGATCGCCCACTCTCCTCTTTTCGTGACTTCCTGCTGCAGAAACCCAGTGGCTTGTGGGCAGAACCCTCTCTGTGAAGGGTGGGCTTCATCACCAGGGAGGCACATTGTTGGACTCCGAAAGCCCACAGTCTAAAATCATCATCATGCATTTTCATCAGGATGAAATATCGGGCGCTCTGCTCAGCGCAAGGTTTTATTAATGATGTGCTGTCAGGGGCTGGATGTTCTGCATATTTGCATATTAAACAGCTGAGTGAAGAAACATTCCTTTTATTGCTGCAGGGAATAAATCAGTTTAAAGCAAGTTCTCATCATTTATACTCCTTTCAGCTAAGTCTTCTTTTATTGAAATAAATTGTTGAAGTGCTTTGCTCATTCTTCGAATACTGATGAAATTTACCTTGATAGGACCTGAGGAAAAATAATATTTCCTTAAAGGTGCAGTATTGTTCCACTTTTGCGTATTACTTTAATCCATTATTGATAAGTTAATTTAGAAATATCAAGCGAAAGAGGAAGAAAAACAGGTCTGAACAAAGACTGTTTCCTCTGGATGATTTTGCCAATTGTACTTTTATTGGCAGAGCACAATTAAATAATAAAAAGCAGCAGGGGGCTGGAGAGGTGGCTAAGATCACTTGCTGTTCTCACAGAAGATCTGGGTTCAGTTCCCAGCATTCACAGCCACCTGTAACTCCAGTGGCAGGGGATACAACACCCTAACCACACACACATTCTGCACATATGGCAAACAGATACAAACACACACATAGAAATAAAACTAAATAAATTTTTGAAAAAAGAAACAGAAGCCTATATTAGTAATGCCTAGTTGTACTTTTCCTAAGGAACCATGAGCTGGTTTTGTGTTCAAATCCCAGTATATCTCACCCTCCTGCAAGGACCACAAAGTCCAGTTATTTTCAGTTATGTGTTATGCCTGCCTCAAGGCTCACAGGCTCAATACAAAGGCTTTGGGTTCCTGTCTATTCATTACCTATTCTTTTTAATAAAATGTATTTTTAATTCTGTGTATGTGGGTCTGGGTGAGGGTTTGTGCACATGAATGCAAAAGCCCACAGAGGCCAAAGGAGGGTATCAGATCCCCTAGAGCTGGAGTTGCAAGCAGTTGTGAGCTGCCGGATGTGGGTGCTGGGACCTGAACTTGGGTCTTCTGCAAGAACAGCAAGTGCTTTGAACCACTGAGCCATGCCTCCAGACCCTCATTGCCTATTTTTTGTGGCTGAGTTGAAAATTCACTGTTCAGACTGTTTGTGATTTTTGAAAACTTTTTTTTTGAAAAGGGGACCTGGCAGCTGCAGAGACGGCTTAGTGGGGAAAGTGTTTGCCATGCAAGCATGAGGACCTGAGTTCGGATCTGACATCTGTGGGCAAAGCTTCCAGGAGTAGGGGGGTGTTCCTGTCCTCCCAGAGCTGAGAGGATCTTGGGGGTTCAGCCAGTCTTGTGGAATCTGTGAGCTCCAGGTTCAGTGACAGACTTTGCCTCAAAAAAATTAGAGAGCAGCAGACGTGGTGTCACACACCTTTAACCCCAGCACTCAGGAGGTAGAGTCGGGCAGATCTCTGTGAGTTCGAGGCCAGCCTGGTCTACTAAGAGTTCCAGGACAGCCAGAGCTACACAGAGAAACCCTGTCTCAAAAGCAACAACAACAAAAAATTAGAGAGCAACAGAGGAAGACAACTGACATAGACTTCTGGTCTTTGGTCTTACACACACATGCACGTGTACGAGCAAGCACGCACACACACAAACACACACACACTTCTGACCCATATCATGGCTTTGGAAACTTTTGGTTGTCCATCAGCATTTTCACACTGGGGAAATTTCTGATTCCACCTAGCCACCCTACACACATTGTTCAGAGCAGACCAGTTCTCCCTGGCTTTCTGCTTTGCTTTTGCTCTGTACCATCTCCATCCCTGGAGGCGAGAAGTTATGATGGCAGATATGAACCTGTTTCTAGGATATCAGAAAGGCCATTTGATGAGGTTGAGGCTGGTACAATGACTGTGGGACACCTCTGTATTCAGTCCAGAGATGGAGACAGGGAGGACCAAGTCCCCAGTCAACCTGCTAAATGGTAAATGGACGTGGCTTCCAAGCACCTGAGACTCTTGGAGCCAGTTTTGATCAGGGTGATGATAGAGTCAAGGGTAGAGAGGTGGGTCAGTTCTTCAAGGAATTTATGGTGATGCTAGAATAGTATAGCAGCACAGTGCTTGTTTTTTTTTTTTTTTTTTTCTCTCTCTAGTTTACATGAATAAGAAACCCTATTTGTAGTTCCCTGCAAAAAGAAGCATGGCTTCCACAGGACTCATTTTTGGCAGAAGCTACTCAAATATAAGTGGAAATGCACACTTAACAAGACGATGCGATCTTTTTATTGACAGCTGCCAAGAAGGTGCCGGAGTTCTTGCCTGCGGAAAGAGGTATCCCAGATCACTTCTGTCAAGGGCCATGTTAGGGAAGCGGAATCAGTGTCTGGGATGCACCTCAGTTTCCAGCTTCCCTCAGCCCAGAGCAATGAAAGGGACCAGGGGCCGATGGATAAGGATGCGAATGGAGGCGGCTTATTAAAAAGGGGGAAAGGTACCCCGGAGGGTGGCCTTGGCCAGTGAGCTGGGAAAAAGACAGACAGACAGACAGACAGACAGACACTCAAGAGCCCAGCTCTAACACCGGACTTCTCCTTCTCCTGTGTTTGTATATGGTGGGCTTTTTGCACCTGCTGTTTGTTACAAGTAGCCCAGGTTGGGGAGAGTTTCCAATCTTTCTATGGCAATTGGCTTCATTCCTGTTTCTCTCTCTCTTTCTCTCCCTCTCTCCCTCTGTCTCTCTGTTTCCCTCCCTCCTTCTCTCTCATGTATATTTTATTTGATGTGTATGAGTGTTTTGCCTGTATGCATATGAGTGCACTGCACATATGCCTGGTGCCCATGAATACCAGAAGTGTGTGTTGAATCCTGGAACTGGAGTTATAAGTGTTTGTGTGAGCCACTCCACTGTGTGAGTGTTAGGAACTGAGCCAGGATCCTCTGCAAGCACAGTAAGTGCTAACCACTGAGCCATCTCTGCAGCTCTTCCCGTGTTGCTCTGGATGCCTCTCTCTCCCACTCCCCTACTATTCTGTCCCATCAAGAAGGTCACTGTCCTTGCCTTGCTTAGACAGAGTTCTGAACTGTGACTTCCCAAGGACTGCCTAGCCAGTGGCAGTGAAGCCTCTTAGCTCCGTGAATCCTGGAGCCAGAGGAGACCTGGTGAGCTGGCTGAGTGACTTTGAACTCACTGACTCACCAACAGTTTGAGCTGCCTTCTGCCTTACCCCCTCCTTGGTTGAATGGGAAGTTAGACTAAGAAAAGCACCTGGACCTGGGCTTTCTAATAGATCATGTAGCCCGTGGCCTGGGGGCACTCTTTACATTTAAATGAATTGAGACGTAAATAAGGCTTAGGCTCAGCAGCCTCCTGTAGCCAGCGGCTAGCACACTAGGTAGTGCACGCACTTGGGAACTGCTGGATTTCTGTGGAGCTTCCTACCACATGGAGTAGGAATTGGCTCAGCTTAGGTGCACAGGTTCTTAATTAAATAACTTTTGTGGTAAGGAAACAACAGGAGGCACCCAGATACTCAAACCTGTGCCCTTTAAATCAGGATTCCCCCTCCAACAAACTCGAGGTTGGGGTCCCCAATTGTTCCTTTGTTTGCAGCAGAGAAAGGAGGAAGAGTCAGGCTGTGAAAGTCTCTCTGCCTGATGGAGTCTCTGTGGACAGACTGGGACCTGGGGGCCAGAAAGCCTGGTCTCAGGGGACTCCATGTCGCAGGTGTTAACTTGATTAGCCAGGCCGACTCCCCGTTAATTGCCTGAAGTGGACAGGACAGTTTCTAATGCTCAGCACAAACCTTAGCCTGGCGAGTCAGCCACTTCTGCCTTAGTGGCTTCCTGAGCAGGCTGCTCTCCGAGTTGGAGCTTCTTTTGCCAGACTTAGTTTTGGATGACAATCTCTTGGATAGCTGATTAAAACAAAATGTCCAGCCCCACCCTGCTGCTATGCATTCTTTCTGTCAGAGTCTTCGGGTGGGGGTTGGAGGTTTCCCTTCTAGCCAGTTCCCAAATATTGCTGAAGCTCTCAGACTTCTTGGTCCCTGTGGGCTGCCTCAGTTTCTTCCTTTACAGAGTGGTTCCTTCATGCCCACAGTTAGGCGATGATAGAGACAAAAGCTTGTGATGTAATGTTTACAGCCAGAGTCCTTGTAGATACTCAGTAGCTTAGCAGCCACTTCACTCTTGGAAATGGGACCTGTCAGGATAGATTGGTAGTCGAAAATTGGACCTAGCTTACTATACCACCATTCTATCAGGAAATTAGTATCATAGCTTTGTAACAACCCAAGAGCCTTTCGACGTGAAGACATCTGGTCCAAGGAGGACAGAGACAATTTCAGCGTGAGACTTTTTGGTCCTCTGGAAGCAGCTGTTTCTTCCCTTCTAAAACAATTCCCTTCAAAAAAGTTTGTGTATATATGTATGTATGTGGATGGGGCGTGCCATGATGTATGTGGCCTAAACTAGCCAGAGTGAACAGGAATGAATGAATTCTAAAGAGATGAGTGCTCATGTCTGGCTATTAGACTATTGAGAGGATGAACCCCAAGACATTAGAATATTCCCAGGAGTCAAAGAACAGAACAGCCACTAGATACAGAGGCTAGAAAATGGTGGCACTCACACCTTTAATCCTAGCACTCCAGAGACAGAAATCCCTCTGGATCTCTGTCAGTTCAAGGCCACATTGGAAACAGCCAGGCATGGTGACTCACGCCTTTAATCCCAAGAAGTGAGCCTTTAATTCCAGGGAGTGATGGCAGAAAGCAGAAAGGTATATAAGGCGTGAGGACCAGAAACTAGCAGCATTTGGCTGGTTAAGCGTTTAGGCTTTGAGCAGCACAGTTCAGCTGAGATTCATTATGGATGAGGACACAGAGGCTTCCAGTTTGAGGAAACAGGATCAGCTGAGGAACTGGCAAGGTGAGGTAGCTGTGGCTCGTTCTGCTTCTCTGATCTTCCAGCATTCACACACCCCCACCCACACCCCCCTAAAAAAGAATATTCCCAGCAACCTCCTGCTTGGAGAAAAAAGGTTTGAGGCCTGAGGCCAGCCAGAGGAGGAACTTGTCTCCCATAGAAAAGCGTACCATTCATTAGATGCCCTTGCTGGAGAGACTTGGAGCTGAGAGTATGGCTGACAGGGGACCACACCTTGAGGGACTGTTTAGTTATACATAGCTCTTGCTTTCTGTTTAGCCCCCCCTCTCACGTGAGGAACCTGAAGATGGACTTGAGAATATTGGGAGGTTAGGCATGGGTCACCATGCCTGTCTGAGGCACCCCTATCTTCACAAGACAGTGTACCTAGAGAGAAGCTGGTTATCCACTCCTCTAGAGGTGGAAAATGGGGAAGGTCCTAGTTTGTATCAGCGACCCAGAGCGCCAGCATCTTCTCCCCATCCCCCCACTGCCTATAGATATTCACAAAGGGCCTTATTTAGAAGCGTTTTGATTTTCATTCTGGTGACAAGGGCTTTTTTTTTTTCTTTTTCTCTTTGATGTCCATTGCAATGTGGTCCACCTCCTGAGATATTGCTGTCTAGACCCTAAGCATCTCCATGTCTCTTCTCCGGTTCTAGTCAGAGTTTCCATTCCGATTTTATGATCCAGGAAGGACGTGAGGGATGTATGAGGTCATCTTGACCAGCCTCAGCCAGCCTAGGGTTGTTCCCTAATGATGTAGTCATGTATTTGGTTCAGTCTCATTTCAAATGACTCACCGATGAGGCCAGGGAACTCTTGCTGTGTGGATTTTTGTTGTGTATGAAACAAATCCTCAGAGGCTAGCAGGAGAAGGCTATAAGAGCTAAGTCTGCCCAAAATGATTCCGCACCTCATGATGTTCTTCTGATAGTCATTTTTGCTATAAATCTTCATGCAGTCTGGGAGTTGAGTGCACATTGTAAGCAGACCTCGAGTCTATTTATCCTAAAATGTAAGAATGGCCCCAAATGAATATGAATGCTGAGAACTGGATCAGTCCACCAGCAGTGTATGCACACAGTGACTGCTGTATGTATAAAAAAAAATCACACACACAGTATGTGATTTTGCTTATAGGATGCTGGATGTAAAAGTAGCATCCTGCTCCTGCGTGCCTAGACACCAACCACACTCCTCTGCCCCCCCCCCCCCCCCAGTGTTCTCATTCTGCTTGCTGTAGAAAAAGATCCTGACTTCAGTGTCCACTTCCTTTCTGACACTATTGGTCACTGTGAAGGGCCTGGCACAGGGCTACTTGTGACTGAGGTCCAGAGTCCGGGGCAAGGTTGAAAGAGAAGGAAAAAAGATAAGGAAGGAGGTAAGGACAGGATGACACAGAATATAAGAGAAACAGAAATTGAGGACTGGAGTAGACATGAAAAATAATGAACCAAATGGACGATGTGAAGATGGGGAAGAAGTAAGATGAATGAGAGAATGAGAGGGAAAAAGAAAACACAGGAGATTTGGGATGAGACGTCCATACTCTCATCTTAGATGTTCCCTTCAAGAGATCCTTCTAGATCCTTCCTTTGCTGTAGGATTCCAGTTCCCCAAGTATGGTTCAAAGGTCAACAATGTCAGCAGCAGCCCCTGGAAATGAAATGCCACATCTCTGGCCAAATTCCAGATGTCTTTTTTTTTTTTTTTTTTTTTTTGGTTTTTTGCTTTTTCAAGACAGGATTTCTCTGTGTAGCCCTGACTATCCTGGAACTCACTCTGTAGACCAGGCTGGCCTCGAACTCAGAGATTTGATATTCATCTGCCTCTGCCTCCCAAGTGCTGGCATTGAAGGCGTGCGCCACCACTGCCTGCCATAATGTTATGTCCAGATCACGGGACCCCCAAAAGACCACCACGGAGACCGAATTCCGCGTGCAAAAGCAAAAAGCCTTTATTATCTTCAAGCTCCTGGCTTGGTCTGTATAGCAGTGATAGCAGAAAGCCCAGAGCCTAGGCAGGGCTGGGCTGGGGGGGGCGGGGGGTTATCATAGCAGAGGTTGGGGTGAGGGGATTTCCAGGGTTTAGGACACTGATTGGCTGACATTTGTCTAGGAGTTTAGGAAATGTTTGGAATGTCAGATATTTCCTCTTAGAGGCAGGCCCCACTAGGTGGGGTCGGCCTATGGCTCTTCCTGGGTTGAGGTGTTGCCTGCCAGAAGCTGTGTCTGGGCCTCTAAGCCTGTCATGGCAGCTGTGTGGTCAAGCTGGTTTGGGGCCCCTCTACAATGTCTTAAGTCCAAGAACTACTGGGCAGCAGAAGCCCCAGCTGTGCAGGCTCAAGTTTGAGAACCATTGTTGTTTTGTATTTGAATGACTCCACTGCTTTCAGGATTGGCCTAGCAGTTAGGAGCTATGTCTATTTCTAGAGGATGCTACCCCTACTCTCTGCTTTTCCTCCCCCTAACCATCTTTCTAAAGAAGAGAAAACCATTCTTTCCTGCCAGGAGAGGAGCATCACTTTGGAACCTTCCCCAGGAAGGCAGAAATAGCCCTTTTCTCCTGTGGCCTTATGCTTTGGAGAACATACAGTGTTTTTCCCTGGGCAACAAGGGCCTGAGCCTGGAGTTATATATTGTACTTTTCTTCATGTGTCCCCAGTTAGCACATCATGGCTGACAGGAGACTAAGGACCATTAAAGAGTTTATTTTTCATCTTTATTTTGTCATTTAAAACAAATTTTTCCAACAAGAGCACCAAGGACATAAAAGGTTTTATGCTGAACAGCCACCCAAATTAGCAGTTATATTTCGATCCTCTTCTCTCCATCCTGGTGTCCTCTCTCGCAGTGCTCAGGAAACCAAAGTTGCTTTAAGCAGATCCTGGCCATATGCACCCACTATGTTCTGGTGGGTTCCTAACATAATTTTCATTTAAACTAAAAGTCAGCTCATCAAGTCACACTTTGAGCTAAAGGGTCGCAGCTTATCCAAAGGGGAAAATCCAAAGTCTAAAAGTCCTCCTTCATTTTCAGCATGGGCTATAGTTGTTCAAGGGTTTGTTGTATTGCACACTGATAAATATTTATCACGGTTAAGTGAACAATCATTTGGAGACACATACCAGTTTACGATGCCGCTTCTCTTGGCGTCCTAATTGTGCCTCGGCCTTGCCGTTTTATGTTTTATCAGAATATGCAGACGTATACTTTATGAGGTTGGGTAATGAAGAGCGAGAGACCCCAATAAACATATTTGCTAAGAGTAATGGTTATCTACAACTCAGCAACCCGGGGTTAGCATCGCCCGTATTACACAATACCAAGCAAGCAGTTCATAGCTCAATTAGGCCTTACTTGCTTCATTTTTAGGCATTATGTTATTCTAAATTAACACTATATTTCATATTCTCCAGGTCTAACTATTAACCAGATTTTGGAACCTTCAGGGTTTATTATTTAGTAATCCCTGAAGCTCTCAAGCAGGCATTTTTTTTTTTTTTTAAATTCCTGCATTAGAAGAGATTAAAAATTAGCTGGAATAGCCTGTTAAATAGCTGGCTCTCTGTCCTTTGCTAATTGTGCCTGAGAATGAAAAAAGAAAATGCAAGCGAGGTCAGATGGGGATGTGCCAACGAACTTGCCACCTGCTCATTGTCTGCTGAAATTGGGGTTATTTAAATTAGTAAATAATTGTGAAATCTCCATAGAGTGTCACAGAGCGTACAAATCAAGTACACAGACTGGGAATTGTTCCCTTTCCTCTTTATATTTAAGTTTTCAGCAATAGGAATGCATTTTGAATGTAAGTATAAAGGTGAGATATAATGTAAAATATAAAATGGAAAATAGAATTATAAAGTGAAAAGTGGCCATACATGCAAATGTTTTCAAAACAGGGACTAAATTAGCCCTAGAAAGCACACTTTTCAACAGTAAAAAAATGTAATATATTACTCTGTGTGTATGGTGTGTGATGTGTGTGTATCGGGTGTGCACATGCCTATGCACATGCCCCAGCACATGTGACAATCAGGGGACAACTTTTGGGAGTCAGTTCTCCCCTTCCACCATGTGAGTTCTGGGGACCAAACTGAAATCATTAGGCAAGTACTTTTATCCAGTAAACCACCTGGCTGGCCCTAGAAGACACTTTGATGTCTTGTCCCATCTTCATCCTTGCTTGTTAATCAGATGTAGGAATATTTTTCTGCCAAAACATCTTAGTTCATAAAGATCATTTCAGATGGGTGGTTCTGTCACTTGCTGTTTTTCTTGAGTGGAGGTTCTAATAAACTTGGCTTTCTTCAGGTCTCTGTCTGTGAACTCACCTCTGTATTTTCTTCCTTTTTTGAATATTAAATAGTGATATTCAGAAACTAGCAGCATCTGCCTTGGTTACTACCTAACAATCCATTACCTGTGCTTTGCTCAACGATCCCCTCCCCTGCTGGTCCTTCTTGTACTCCCTGTCCATTCTCCTCTCTCTAGCCTTCTGTTCTGGGGACATTCTTTCCTTTGACAAATACCTAGAGACAGTTCTATTGGTCCAAGTGGCAGAGTAAGCAAGTGCCACTGGCATCCAGGATGGAGAGGCCAGGGAGACTGTCCTATATCCCATAATGCACAGGACAGATTGCCATCAGATCCCCACCAGTCCCAGTTGTCTGTAGTGACCCTACTGAAAAGGTCTGTTGCCACGTGGAGCCTTTGGGCCTTTACCAAACTCTGCTTGACACATGAGCCGCTGCCTGCTTGCCCTGCGTTTCGTTTTCTAGTCCCCGCTGCTGATGTACCAGGCACTCTATGTAGCTCAGTTGGTAAACTGCCTGGCATGCAAAAAGCACCGGGTTTGGTCCACAGCACCACATAAAACCAGGCATGGTGGTGCACACTTATAATCTCACCCTCAGGAGTCAAAGGCAGGAGGAGCAGCAGTTCAAGGTCATTCTTAGCTGTGTAGCCAGCTTGAAGCTAGTCTGTGCTACATGAGGGAGCAGAGACAGAGACGGAGAGAGACAGAGAGACACAGATGGGGAGAGAGAGAGAGAGAGAGAGAGAGAGAGAGAGAGAGAGAGAGAGAGAGAGAGAGCACTTTGCCAAGTCCTAAAGTGACCTGTTGCACTTTCCCTGTCTTTCTTGGAAAGATCATCCTTAAGCAGACTTAGCTAAGCACCCCTGGGCCCTGTTCTCAGCTGACCCTTGATCTTACCCCGTTGTCAGCGTGGAATCTTCATAGCCCAGTCTTTGTGGTTTTTGTTTGTATGGAGTATCCTTCTATAGATCCCGTGCTGGCCTGGAATTCACAGAGACATACACTGCTTCTGCCTGGGATTAAAGGTGCGGCCGCCACACCTGGTTGTCCAGTCTAAGTCAGTGTAAATAGAACCCATCTACTCTTGGCTCACACTGGCATAGCTGCAGCAAGTCTGGTGAAGTTTTATTATGATGAATTCCTTTACCCTTGATGTCCCCTCTTAGTGACTTTGTACCCATTGCCTGCTGCACCCCCAGCTCTGCTTTTTTGCTTTTTTTTTTTTTTTTTTTTTTTTTTTTTTTTTTTTTAAATAAATCCCCTGATGCCTTTACCCTGTTCAGGATTGTGCCCTGACTCTCTTCCCATCTGAGGTAGTCCTGACCTACACGGCTGTAATCCAGAATGAAATCTCTCTTACCATTTTAAAATGTGTCAGGATATTTCTTTCCTGCTTCCCTCCCCAGCAGGTGGCAACTCTGTCAATCTGGGGTCAGATAGATCATGCCATGGCATTGGCATACAAATAAAATAAGGCTGTTGGATAAAAACACATTAGTAGAAACAGGATACAGACACCAGTGCACTCAGCCCCAAACTCGAAAGGATGCTCCTAGCCTGGTCTCTTGTCTTCCCCCTCCACCTCAGCCTTTTCCTGTCCCAGCCTGGCTGCATGTATGAATAAACTTCTACCATTAAGTCCTTGAATTATTTAGGCACTGCTAGTGAGTCAGAATATGCCTTACAGTAGGATGTATTGGGTATGCGGATGCCTTCAGAGCACCCGTCAGCTTATCCAGGATGGTTTGACGTTATCTTGCAGCCTTACATCAATACCCAGGGATTTTCAAATGTCGCAGGTGCTTTGAGCCTTTGTGTTCAGGTTTCCATTGACATCATCCATTTATGAAGCCTGGCCCAGTCTGTGTATCCAACACCGTCCCTCGACCCCCTTTGAGGATCCCCGCTGAGCTGACATATTTGATATATCTTCACTAATAGGTTCTGACTTCATACAAAGTATTAATGACTTCTTTTTTGAAAGTGAGAGTGCTTTGAATACAAGTCTTTATTGCCTTGGAAGTTCATAAAAGCAAAAGCGACATGTTTCCCCTGATGTTTAGACAATGAGGGAGTAACTGTCTACCAGGGGCAGAGAGATCCTGTTGTGTTTCTGTGGTCTGTGTTACCAAACTTCACAACTTCTGGTGGGCAGAGACCACACATGGCTCTCTCTGTCTTGTTTCTGGAGAACACTCTTTCCCTGTAAGAGTCTTGCAGAGGTTTGGTTCTCTTTTATTTCTTCAAACTAGTTTTATCGCATGATGAGATGAAAGGGGGAAACCCTTCTTGTTTTCTGAAGGCCCTGGAGAGGCTTGGAGGGTTCTCACTGGATCGTTGCTGCAACCCTCTGGGAAAGAGTTGTGATGGGTTCTCAGTCAGGAGATAAGGAAACCCACATGCCAAGATGAAAGTGTGGTTGAACTTGACCTTTGCACTTGTCCGAAGGGCTCGGCATAGATCCCTCTCACAGTCACAGTGAATGGAGGAGAAATGGGTTTTTATCATCTGAGGATTTTTAATCCTTGAGAGAGTCTGACTAAGGAATCTTTATCTAGGCAGTTGTTAATACACCTTTAACCCCAGCACTCAGGAGGCAGAGGCAGGCAGATAGCTATGAGTTCAAGGCCATCCTGGTCTACAGAGTGAGCTCCAGGACAGCCAGAGCAAGAGAGTGAGACTCAGCCTTGGAAACGAAACAAAACAAAACCTTGCTGATTCCCTTTGGAGGAGGGCTGGTGGAAGTATATGAAAGGTCAACGGAAATCTAAGCATGCTGGTTCAAAGAGACAACTCTTTGGATGACTGAACCATGCAAGAGCAAATGCAAATATTGCATGACAGAAGGCATCCTTTGTCTGGCTCGTTCAAGAGAAAACACGGGTCTTTCAACACCCCATTTCCCCTGGGGATGTGATTCCAGACTCACCATGAGGGATTTGCCTGTGGGAGAGTTGGAAAGCACGGCCATATGGACATTCTCTTCTTCATTTTCATCCGCTTTCTAGAGCTCAAACAGGTCTCCCCCAGAGTTCCAGCACAGTGTCTATGAAAGTGCATCGCTCTGGTGTAGGAAACACACAAGATGAAGGGCAGATATTTGTTCCCCTTTTGGCTTCTCAATTCAAAAGCTGACTGCTTTTCAGTGTTGTTGTTATTTTTTAATAATGCAACTTCTCATTTATTTTCTTCTTAGGTAATTCTGTACATGTATAGATGTATATGTTCATTTTGGCTACTCTCACCCCCATCCTTTCCCATCTTGATCCCACTCCTCATACACATACACACACACACACACACACACACACACACACACACACACTTCCTTCTTACAAGTCCCTTTCTTATATTCATGTCTTTATATTTTGTCTTGTGACCCATTGAGTTTAACCAGAGCCATTTATGTGACCATGATGTGATCATCTACTGGGTATACAAATAAAGACAATGCCTGCCTCTTCTCCAAAATCTATTAGTAGCCTGTAGCCAGTTGTTCCTCAGGGCAGGGTATAGACCTGTGAGTTCCTCGCTGATCCATGATTGGCTGTTGACAGGTCCAATCTTATACAGACGCAATGCAGGCAGCCATGGCTGCTCTGAGATGGTGACTGCACTGGCTGTGTCGTGCCTCAAAGGCAGCATTTCAGAGCCTTTCCCCCATCTCCTGGCTCTTACCTTCTCTCAAGCTCCTCTTTTTCTATGTTCTCTGAGCTTAGAGGGTGGTATTGGTGTCCTGTTGGGGGCTAAACACTCAACTATCACTTACTCTGAACTCCTTTGCTGTCTGAGTCTGCATTCACCAGAGTTCATTGAGAAGCAGAGCTTCTCTGATGAAAGCTAGGTATAGCACTTGCCTTTGAACATAAATATCTAGAGGAAGTTTGATGCCATTTTACTCGAGCTGAACAGTTTTGCTAGGTTCCCCTCTGGGGCCAAAGACCTTTTTAAAATTTATTTATTTATTTATTTATTTATTTATTTATTTATTTATTTATTTATTTATTTATTTATTTATCGAGACAGGGTTTCTCTATGTAGTTTTGGTGCCTGTCCTGGAACTCGCTCTGTAGACCAGGCTGGCCTCGAACTTGCAGAGATCCGCCTGGCTCTGCCTCCCGAGAATTAAAGGCATGTGCCTTCTTGAAATAGGTTTTTGACTGGGTTTACAGTATTAGGTATGAATTCCCTCCTGTGGAGAGGGGCCTCAGCCCCGCCAAGACCATACTTCCTCACCGTCATCCCCTTCAGTGCGCCTTGCTGTATGTCCTAGGACAGGCCTCTATTCTCATATACTCATAACATATACTAACCTATGTTCATTGGCCTAGTCTTTCTCTTATCGCTTCTAAACTCAACTGCACAGTTTTCCCACCTGCCAGCTACACTGTATCTATTTTTTAGTCCCAATCTTCCAGCTAAATAATCTCCAGCTGGGGTGACACTTATGTACTATAATGGGAGTACTTGTCTTTGTTTAAAATGTATTTCAAATGCTGAGTACCGCTATAGGGCAGCAGAGATTTGGCTTCCTGCATGGATATCTGGCCAGGTGTGGAGGTGTTTGGGGTTGTAAAAGAAATGACAGGGAAGTGGTGCAGGCCATTGCTATTGACATTTGTGGGACAATGTTGGGGTATTTACTGCATGTTCTGTAACGAATAAGGCAGTCCCCAACCATATAGACTTCAGCCCCCAAACTTAAGAGCATCCCAGAGTTGCTAGAGGCTTGAGTAAGAGACAGCTATTCTAAACTTCTTCTCACTCCTGAAGACCCTCTCTTGTATTGCTTAGTTTAAACTGTCAACTTAGCCTATGGGTGTGTCCAAGGGGAGCAGCTCCATTATCAATTGACCCAGCCTATTGTGGGCAGCACCATTTCAGGGGCTGGACCCTAAGCTGTGTAAAAGTGAAGAAAACTAGCAAGCAGTCATCCTGAATACATTTGTTTCTCTCTGCTCTTGACTGTTGATGTAATTGTGACTAGCTGCTGGAGTTCCTGCCTTGCCTTCCACTCAATGTAAGTGGAAGTGGAAGACAAACAAACTCCTTCCTTCCCTAAGTTGCTTTTGATCACAGTGCTTCTTCACAGCAACAGAGATGAAGCTAGAGCACGCTCCATGGTTTAAGACACTCGGGGTTAAGTCATGTAATACTAAAACCAATCCATTAGAACTTATGCGTTTGAGAAATGACAATGTCATGAGTTAGGCTGGGGTCAAACCTGAGGCCTAGAGACCCATGGACAGGGGGATTCTGTGCCCAAACTCTGAATGTTACCTTCCTTGCTTCTGTATTTATCCCATAAAAAAGCCATATGCCTAGTAGCTCCCCCCTAAAAAAACAACAATGCCCTTCATTTACTTAGTCTAGGCAAAGACAAGTCTTTGCAGGGAAATGTCAGACAGCACGTCAATTTTGCTCTCTGGTGCTCTGCTGCTCTATCATTGGAAATTCTGTGCATGCCCATAAATTTCACTTTGCTCTGGTTGCAGTCAGCATGGTATATACATGGAACATTAGAAAAACAGTAAATCCAGCCCATTTATTCCCATTAACCAGCAAAAGCATCCTGCGTGGCCATATAAGTACCAGAAATTACTGACATGGCCTTCAAGACTCTGGAAAGATAGAAGCATATGGCAGAATTCACATGAGAACAGATTGCTTTTTCTCGTAAGAATGCCTTGTTAGATTATCAACCTTTGTAGCGTAAGGAAGGCACTCTTTGTGGCCCCATCTTAAGCCCTGTATCACACCGCACACTTTTCACCTTCTGTCTCCTTACACCACTGACTTCTCACAGTTTCAGAATGGCCTACTTAAGCCTCGAGGTGGGTCCTTCACTTTCCCATAAATTAATAAAACATCTATGACTGTTTCCCAGCCCATCTTAGCAGCTTCAGTCTGTTTCAATATGAGGACCATTAAGACAGGGAATAGATAAAGCAAGCTTCGTCTTTCAAATGCTCTTCCGATGTGAGACAGAATATTATTAATCTCGACTGCCTGCTGCTTTCATTTACCATGTTGCTGCTCGTGGGATTACAGGCAAAGGTTTCATAAGTTTCAGATGAAATATGAATATTTGTTGTCAAAACCACTGTTAAGCTTTGAAAGCCCTGCTAGTATCCATTCCATTTTATTATTCTTAGAGTATTAGCATTATGATATTTATATTCACAGACATTCCTATGTTCTAGGTCCTAGGAAACAAAGCTCTGCCTCCCTCCTGCTCCCACACCTTTTAAGTTCTTTTCTCCTTTCCTTTATGTTTTGCTTTAAATACTCTATTAACTCTTGGAGAATGCCATACAATGCATTTTTATCATATTCACCCCAACTCCTCCTCCTAATTCCTCCCAGGTCCACCCCCACCTTCCTGTCCCCTTCAACTTCATGTCACCTTTTCTTAATTTATTTAATAACCCATCAACTCCAGTTTGTGCTGCCCATAGACCTCTGGGTGTGGAGCATCCACTGGGCTTTGGTTGACCCACCAGGAGCCACACACTTAAAGAAAACTGAATCTACCTTCCCCCGGAAGTCATCAACTGTTGGCTTCTAAGTTAGGGGTGGGGGCCCATGAGCTCCCTCCTACTCCGTGTTAAAATGTTGAGTGGTTTGACGCTGCACAGGCAGCCACAGCTCCTGTGAGTTCGTGGGTTCAGTGTCCTGTCAGGTCCAGAAGTCTCTGTTTTGCTCCGGTCCTCCCCACCACTGCCTCCCACAGTCTTTCTGTCCCCTCCTCCTCCTCCTCCGTAGTTCCCAGCCTTGGGAAGAGCCTATGCAGATGTTTTTTTGACTGTGCATTCCTCAGATTCTATTATTCTCTGCACTTTGACTAATTGTGAGTTTTTGCTTTTACCGTGAGCCAAGAAACTTTGCTGATTTGGTCTGAGAGCTGCACTAACCTGTGGTTGGAGAGACAGGGATTTAAATGGTAGTTTGATACTGTCTATTTAGCAAAACAATAGTAGTAGATTCACTGCTGGGGCCTGTGAGCTTAAATTCTTTCTTGTTCCCGCCTCGTTTTACAGGTAGGAAACAGGAAATCAGAGTCAGTGAATGAGTTTCTGCCCATCTTGTCACATCCCTTGCATCTCTGACATGAGTGAGGGCACACAGATGCCCTTGTTTGGGGGGCAGAGTTGCCTGTCTTTCAGACTAGAGATAGGTCATGGGGAGTTTAGCTGACTTCATCAGATAGTTACATGCACATCCCACCTGGGAGGCTGCTGCCTGCCAAGGAAGGTTCAGGGGGCTAGATCAGAGAGGGCAGAGCCAGGCTGGGAAGGTAGAGTCTTCGTGGAAGGCAGCCAAGGTCACATCAGAAAAGGAAAGGAAAACACTTTTTAAGCTGGAGGTACAAAGTTCAGATAGATCAAAAGAAAGAGGGATCAGGTTGTGAGCTGAGAGAACCAAGCATCAGGTGAATTAGGGCTTGGTTAACACAACAGCACAACATAGCCTCATAAACACTTAGCCATCCGTGGAGCCTTGCCCAAGAACCAAACATTTGAATGCCCACGAGTATACATCAAATATGTTATGGAAGTGGGGAGCTGTGACTCTTTCAAGGGGCTCTGCTGAATTAGCCCAGATGTTTTCAATGGGAGCTCTCCAGATAGCAACATCTGCATTACCTGGGGACTTCTTAGAGATGTGCATTCCAGAACCCACTACAGTGCATGTGAAGAAGCCCTTCAGGGGATTCTGGAGCAGGGCTGAGTTTGAGATGCAGGAGGCAAGAAGCTAGATGTCCCTGTACTGAGAAATCCTGTCTTGTCTCAGTCTGCATGTGCTGCTATGACAATCTCTGGTTATTTTCTCACAGCTACAGAGGTTGGGCTCCTAGATTAGGGTTCTAGTGTGTTTGTATTCCTGCTCATAGATGGCCGCGTCCCTGTTGTGTCCTTACTGAATGGAGCTCTATTTTCTTTTACCCCACGCATGAGGACCCCACCCTCATGCTCTAAGTACCTCTAAACGCTCCAGCTTCTAATACCACCTCTTTGAAGATTTAGGCTTTAGCATATGAATTTGGAGGTGTGTGTGCATAAATACAGTTAAGATGCACAGCTAAGTACCCCCCAGTTTACAGTGTGGACTGTACAGGCTAGAAACACATTAGTCTGGGGAAGCACTGAAACCAGGAAGTAGGTGGGGCCACATCAGCATGCAAGGCCCACCTCCAGTTCTGGGAAGGTGCCTGCCTCATCATGCCAACATAGATACCACTGTGTTCTATCACCATACTGTTTTTCTTGTGTCATTTCTGAGCTTTCAGTGGCCTGGCCTTAGCCACCTCATGGTCACACTAGCCATAGTTTGAAGAACTAGAGGCTGGAAGAGAATCATCTATAAAAGTGGTTCTCAACCTTCCTAATGCTGTGTGTGACCCTTTAAACACAGTTCCTCATGTCGTGGTGACCCCCGACCATAAAATTATTGCGTTGCTACTTCCTAACTGTAATTTTTCTATGGCTATGAATCGTAATGTAAATGTCGTATATGCAGGCTATCTGATATATGAACTCCAAGGGGGTCACAACCCACAGGTTGAGAACCACTCATCTAAATGGTGGCACTAGAGAGTGGGTGCTTGATGAGAATTTAGTGGGTGATGTCTGCCCAGTGGAAGGGAATAGACAGCACAGCATGCTGACGTTTGAAGCTTCTTGAATATCAACCGCAACGGACTGTGAAAAGCATCCCCCAAGGCAGAGGGCAGGGCACTGGCATCTTCTAAGGGGCTTCAGTGGATGCTGCAGGAGCAAGCCCACTGTTCCAAGAGGACAGGGCATGGAGCCCAGGCTCCTTGGTTTGAATCCAGGGTTCGCTAGGTAGAGCTGTATGACCTTGGGCAAGTGGTTCAGCTTCTCTGTGCATAATCTACTTATCTCAAATGGATCGATAAAGATAAGGTAGTCTCTCGCTCGGGCTGGAGGAGAATGAGGTGGGTCCTGGAATGGAAAGCTCTTGCACCATGTGGAGCCTGCGACAGGCAGATGTGCAGTCATCCTCTGCTAGACAGGTGAGGAGCTAGTGGGAGGCAGTGGGATTTGAACCCTGGTCTGCCTTCCTTCTACTCCCTCCATTCCCCATCCTTCCTTCTCTGCACTCCCCGCACTCCCCCTCATCCTCCCATCTGCTCTGCTTGGGGGACCCTGGGGTCCTAACCCAGCAGGTCAGCTTGAGCTCCAGGTGTGAGGCTCCCTCCAGAGTCTCCTGAAAGGTTTGTTGAAATTGTAAATCCTTCTGGGTAGACAAGTTCTTCCTCTGGCTGCCCCCAGGCCTCCAGACTTCTCCTGGGGGAAAGGGGGGCCTGTTGTCCAAAGGAAGAGTGCAGGTGTTTATTTAGAATATATTCATTCCTGCCAGACTGAAGTCTTTAAAAAGATCCAAGTAGACTCAGGGTTTGGGGTACACGTTTCCAGAGTGTGTCAGAAAGAGCTGTGTGCACTGGGACACTGACTTCCTCTCAGGTTTCCCTCCACCCTTCCCTGTAGGAGATTGCCGGGAGCTGCTGGGAACCCAGAGCCCTCTCTTAGGATCCCCCACCTGTTTCCTGAGCCCTTACCTTGCTTGGTTCTGGCTTTAGGCACAAATTTGTGCCATGCAGCAGCCAAGTCAGATGCTTGGGGTTTAAAGTAAACAGACAAGAGTCTCAGACTCTCCTTCCTACCGTGACATGCTAAGCTGAGAAGTATCTTAGAGTTGAGACAGGTGGCTGGCACCTTCAGGACTAAGTTCACGAGGGGGTGCCTGTTTTCCCTTGGTGCAGTGAACTGTGACCTCTTTGAGCTTCTGTGTCTACATGTGTTGCCTCCTTCCTTGGCATGGGATGATCTGAACCTGGAGATGGGTACCACACAGGGCAACCTATCACAACTCCACCTGTCTGTGGTGAGGGTTAAAGTGCCAGCTCATCACCCATCTTCCTTCTCTCTCATGAGTTTGCACATTCCTACCCTTGCTTTTACTGTGTGTGTGTGTGTGTGTGTGTGTGTGTGTGTGTGTGTATGTGTATGTGTGTTTGTGTGTGTGTGTGTGTGCGTGTGAGAGAGAGATTGAGTGCAAGGCCTGCAGAGGCCAAAAGAGGACATCAGATCCCCTGGAACTGATGTTACAGGCAGCTGTGAGCTACCTCATTGGGTGCCAGGAACCACTGGGTTTTCTGAAAGAACTGTATGTGCTCTTAACCACTGGGCCATCCTTCCAGTCCTGGCTTTTACCTTTCATAACTATGACTCAGGATACACGTTAGCACCTACAAGGATAACAAGGCACCAAGGGTCGCTCAACAACTCATTAGACATCCATGGACCGATGCGAGGAGCAGCCCAACTCACTAATATATGTTGCTGCTGTCTGTATAGTTTACAGAACTCTAATCCATAGAAGCTGTTTGAAATTTCTATCGGGAGATGTGCACAAGTGGTTAAAATTAGTCATGCATTCTCGGTCCATGCTGCAGGAAGGGTGTCCTCACCATGAGAGCGATTATGACATGTTAAAATGGGGTAATAGTAAGCAGACAGTCCAGGAGGCTGCTGGGCGAGCTCTGCAAACGCTCTGTTTGTTTTCTCCCCGTTGACTCTTTTCTATCAGGCCAGACCACTAGTGCATTAACTCGGAAAATAAGCAAGGCTGAACAAGTTCAAAGCTTTGACATTGTGCGCCTTCTCTTGCAGGCTGTACCAACTCTTTTATTTCACTTTTAAAAGGCTTCTTCCTCTAAAACACAACCTGCCTGGTTTTGTTTTGTTTTGTTGTGTCTTTTTTCTTTTTTTCCTTCTAAAGAGGGAACCCCTCCCCTCCCCCAAACTAGCAGCCTTCTTCCAGTTCATTCTTCTGTACTGTAGAAGCACAGCATGGCTTCTAAGGTCACTTTTGCATGCTGGAGAGTCAGCTGACTGGTTGATTTAGTCCCTTACTCCTTTTCAGCACAGCAGTGTTTTTTGTGTTAGAGAAAAGCCTGTGATTTTCTTGGATATTAAAACGCCAGGCACTTAGATTTCGCAAAGCGATATTTGCATTCAGTCAGCCAGCCTCTAAAAATGTATGTGGGTTTTTTCATCTGCGAGTGTTTCTCTATGAATATTGTTTACATTTATCAAATATGGCCCTGCCCATTACTCTATATTCATCATGGCTTCTGGACTTAGCTGACAATCATGGTCTGTATGAAAACAAAACAAAACAAATCTTAGAAGAGTCAAAGTGACTTCTTTTGAGAGGGTGTGGAAACCTGGTGAGTGTGGCTATAAAAATGAGCTGTGTTCCCAAACTAGGGTTGTTGCTGTTTTGCCATTTGTTTATCATCTGTCAATCACATGTCTCCACTTCTTACGTATTTGTAACCTGAGAGGCATTGGCCTGCTGCTATTGTGTAGCCTGCAACACTTTGAGAGAGTTTCATGAAAATCTTAAAATAACAGAAAAGGAGTTGGGGGTGGGCGGTGATATTATTTGAGAACATCTATGCAAAAAAGTTAAGATTTATTTGCGTCATTTATTCAAGTTCCTTTCTTGTAAGGACTTTGCATAATGCCGCAAATACCAGCCCAGTGTATTGCTTTTACATGCATGTATTTGGAAAACAAGGCTCTATTCTTGCAATTCTGGTACATTGCTACCAGGTGGCAGTAGTGCATCCTGATTAAGGAAAACTGCCCACTAAGCCTCATAGCATCTATTCATTTTGACCATAAACCTGATGGATAACAGTTTATTTATAAGAATACATTAAAAACAAAACAGCTTGACTGGGTAATGGTGGTGCACGCCTTTAATCCCAGCACTTGAGAGGCAGAAACAGGCATGTCTCTGTGAGTTTGAGGCCAGTCAAGGCTACAGAAATCCTGTGTGTGTGTGGAGGGGGTCGGGAGAGGGGGGACACCAAACCAAACAAACAACAAAAACAAAACAAAGAAAACAAAAACAAAAACCACAAAACTTTTCTTGTTAGCACAGTTGGTTCTTCATTAATCTCCTATAAAATATACTGTGTGTGTGTGTGTGGGGGGTTGTATGAATAAGGTGTATGAACTCGTGTGCCCTTGTGTACTCAGAGACCAGTGGAAGACATCAATCAAGTACCTCACTATATCACTCTTCACCTTGTTCCCTGGGACAGGCTAGCTCCAGCAACCTAAAACTAGGCTGATGGACAGCAGACTACCAAACTATAGGGATTTTCCTGTCTCCACCCCCTCCAGTGCTGGGGTTACAGGCGCCTGGGCTTCTTGGGTGGCTGCTGGGGATTTGAACTCAAGTCTTCATGCTTGTGCAGAGAACACTGTTGAGCCATTTGCCTGGTCCCCAAGGTACTTTTTTTTTTTTTTTTTTTCTGAGACAGGCTCTCACTATGTCACTGTGTAGCCCTGCCTGTCCTGGAACTCACTCTGTAGTCCAGGCTGGCCTCAAACTCACAAAGACGCACCTGCCTCTGTCTCCTGAGTGCTGGAACTAAAGGCATCACTACCACACCACACCTGGCACCAAAATACATTTTTTTTTTAAAAAAAGGATTCATTTTTATTGTCTTATTTTAAGTATATGTGTGTGCACCATGTGTGTGCTTCCCTGGGTTCTGTCTCTTCTTTTTGAAGCTTTTTACTTCTCTTTCTTAATATTTCCATTCGTCTACTTGGGAGAAGCTGAGGGTAGGAACCATGGGGACTTGTATAAATCCCTAGAAATACAGATGTACACTAGCTCATGCTCTCTCTCCCTCCCCCCAAACCCATGTGTGTCTGTGTGTGTCCATGTGTGTCCCCTTGACTTCCCACCAGCAGCTCCAAACAACTACCCAAGGTAGCAGCCGTCCTCATTGGGCTTTTTGGAGCAGCTCCTGGAGTTTGCTCTTTTGGTGAAGTCTGTGCATCAGCTCTCCCATCTGCCCCACCAGAATGCCCACTCAACAATAGGGCCTGGCTGCTCTGAATCGCTGGCAGCTGGCATTTTCAAGTTTGCTGACCTCCTACCCCCATAGTCTGTCATCTGTCCCTTACATACCTGCAGAGGAGGAAAACAAGGTCAATATCCACTTGTTGGTTTCTGTAAGCTGATGCGGAGGCTAATGAAGTAAAGCTTACGTCATGTTTGCTGTGGCATCCGGTTCGTCTTGTAAACTATGGTTCAGGGAGGTTAAACAGGTTATCCAGCTGTGGGTAGGCCAGGATTCACACCCTGACCATATAAAAATCTTGGATTTGGAGGTGTCTGGCACCTCCAGATAATAATCTATTCCCACCTTAGAGAACAGATAACAGTAACAATGCAGGTGGATGTAGTTCTTCAACAGTGACTGACAGCTGGGATGTATGTCTCTAGGCAGGATCCACTTCAGTGTCCCTTGGTGTCATACCCAGGGGTATCCTTCCACAAGGTCACTGTGGTTGAGAGGAACTATGGTTCTGTCAGGTGCGGGCCTGTGCTGGGTGCCAGTGATGCCTGCTGGACTGGGGAGGTGCTCCGTGTCTCCTAGGAGGAAGGCATCCATGTCTGCTACTGTGATAAAATGTCCCTGTGAAAAGCAGCTTAAGGGCGAAAAGGGTACAAGTCCAGGTCACTATTCAATTATTGTCAAGAAGTCAAGGCAGCTCGTCACATCCACAGTCAAAACCAAAGAGAATAATAAACACATGCCTGCTTATGCTTACCTCACTTTCTATATTCCTATACAATTTAGAACCGAAACCCAGGGCATGGTGCAGCCTGCTTTAGGCTGGGTCTTCCCACATCAATTAATATAATCAAGACTGTCCCCCAAAGACATGCCCATAGGCCAACCTGATGTAGATGGCTTTTCATTAACACTCTCTGTAGAGGTGACTCTACTTTGTGTCTAGTTGACAAATTAAAACTAACCATCACAAGCTGGTGCACCCCTTAAATCGCAGCGCCCGCGAGGCAGAAGCAGGCAGATCTCTGTGGGTTTAAGGCCAGTCAGGTCTCAAGTAAGTTCCAAGCCAGGCGGGGCTACATAGTGAGACCCTGTCTCATGAGAAACAAACACAAAAACAGACAAACAAAAATCCCTCCCTCCCCATGACAACTGATAACGAGAGCTTCTGGGCCTAGACTTGTCTCATTGAGGAATGAGGTTTGGCTTGGAAAAACAAGGTGTAAGTTTATGTTCTCATCCAACTACTTAATCCATGGCTAACTAAGCAAAACAGTAAATGAATGACACTTTACAGATTACAACAGTACTCACATACATTATTTTATTTGAGTCTCACACGGCTATATGAATTAAGCACAGATTATTTGTACATTTAGCATAGCATCACAGATGAGGAACCTGAGGCTAGAATGGCAGTGTCTGTCCCCAAGACACAGAGTTACTCAATAATATTTTAGCCTGAGCCTTCTGACCTCAACTCCTGTAGCTGGAGCTATTAGGTCAAATACAGGCCTCCTAGTGCAGGCTGAATCACCGATCAATGACACATTTCAGATAAAATGGTATCCGGTATTTAGGACACACACTTTGAAAACAGTCGCACGGGATATATTTATACCAAGAAATTATTGTTGTTTAGGAGAAACGCAGGTTTACCTGGCCATCCTGTGTTTGTAGTTGCTAGCTCTGGCTGGCATCTGTGGCATCGATTCTCTATGTCCCCACCCTGTCTGCCGGTCGGTCAGTCTTGATGCTGTCTGAACTAACCTGGGCAATATCTGCTCTTGACTTTGTTTCCCACCTGTAGTACCACAGGTCCTTAACAACAATGGAACATTGGTTAGAATTATTTCCTCTTTCCAGATTGGAGGAAAAAAAAACAAAACAAAAAACCCAGGACTGAAAGAGGTTAAATAGTTCACTTAAGTCCTCGCCCAGAGTAAAGATGTGGGACAGTGAGGCCCCAGTCCTGTGGCTTTGCTGTTGAGAACAGGTTCTTTCTTTCCCCTTCTCCTCCCTTCTCTCCTCCTCTCCCTCCTGTTCTCTTTACTGTTTCGTTCTCTTCACCCAGGTTCCTTAGAACAGGGTTTTGTCAACTTAGACCTAACAGTTCTCTTGATTCAAAGCTTCTTGAGTGCTGGAATTTACATGTGTAGAATACCAGGCCATGTACAATGGTTTCTTTTAGATTTATTTGTGTGTGTGTGTGTGTGTGTGTGTGTGTGTGTGTGTGTGTGTGTGTGTGTGTGAACTTGCTACATGTGTGTGGATACCCATGGAGACTAGTAGAAGGCAACAGACACCCTGGAGCTGGAGTTACAGGGGGTTTAAGAAGCCCGAGGAGGGTCTGGGAACCAACCAAACCTGGTTCCTCTAGGAAGAGCAGCTAGTGCTCTTTGCCACCGAGCCATCTCTCCAGGCCTAAAACATGTTTTTGTTTTGTTTTGTTTTGTCTTAATGAAATAAAATATTTACAGCCACCCACGGAGGTATAAAGCTCCTTGAGGCAAGTACCAAGCATTGGTCTTAAAACAAACAAACAGAAACACACCCCGCATCTTTCCCCAGCACCTAGCAAATGCTTGCTGTGCAGGGACTCTTTGCTGCATAGCTATTTCTTGACTGATGTGTTTTAAGAACAAATTCAAAGCAAAACAATAACAAAAAAAAGTTGCAAACTCAATGTCATTTCTGTCCATTTTGCCCTAGAAGTAGTCTCCATTTTGTCAGGATCATAAGCTGTGTTTCCAGACCTGAAGATGGATTGGCCCCTGACCTCTCATGAAGTGACATCCTTCATGTGAAAGGTTTATTGCTTCCCACGTCGGTCTGAAGGCCTTACTGTTCTTCTCAGTCTCTAACTTCGTCATACACCAGCTCGGGGAGGGAAGCCCGCGACAGGAAATCTGGCTGGGCGTACACGTGTGAAGTGGGGCTGGGAAAAGCTCCCAGCCCTCCTGTTCACACAAAGCTTTCATCCCATAATCACAGCTTGCAGGAGACATGGTACCAACTCATCTGGAAAACAAGATTAACTCATTTCAGTTAAGTGGTGATCAGAGATGTCAGCTTGCTGGAGTTCTGAAGCTTTGAGGGCCTGTGGATCCAGGGCCACTGGGACTGGGGCTTGAGGAGCAGGCCTAATCGGTGGGAAGTCCTTGCTTGGGCCTGGGGGTGACACAGCTTGGAGACAAGGACAGTACCAGAGATGCAGTTCAACTCTGACATGGTTCCTCTCTCTGGATAAGGACCTTACTTGTTTTTTTCTCAAAGTACTAAGAATGAAACACAGGGTTTCTTACATGCTAGGCAAATACCCCACCACTGAGCTACATCTTCAGTCCTTTTGCAGTTTTATATTGAGTCAAGGTCTCACCTAGTAGCCCTAGCTGGCGTTGAACCTTTGATCCTCCTGCCTTATCCTCCTAAGTGACTGAACAGACAGGCCTTTGCCACCAGGCCTGGCTACACCTCCTCCTCATCAGATCATCTTCCTGAGCACCTTCCTTTCCACACAGAACTATGAGGAGCCTCCCAGATGAGGATGCTCCAGGGACTTTGCCTTATGGACTGCTTAACAGAGAATCATAACGAGTCACCCTGGACCCCAATCGTGTGGCTTTATTAGGAATTTGTTTTAAAGCAGGTGTCTTGTTTCTTGGTTTATTGTTTGTTTGTTTGTTTTTCCAGTCCACCCAAGCATCTTAGTTTATTTTATTCCATTTCAGGGGTATCCTCTCTCTGATAGGATGAGATACCACAAAGACATTCTACATAGTCACCTGTCTGTGTTTGCCACCCAGAGATCAGGCTTTTCCTGCAACTAAACTGTCCTCTATCTCAACTGATGCATTTGGGACTATTTGGAACTCAGTGATGATTGGCACTGAAAATCACCAAGGTGTACACACAGCGAGCTGGTGCACACACAGCGAGCTGGTACACATACAATGAGCTGTTCAGAGGGGTGTCTAGGAAAGCAGCATGTCCAAGAAAGGTGTGGTTTCTCCCTCCTTTCATGCCAGCCACCTCTCATCTTTCTAGTATTCTAGCATTGACAGTACCCAGTGGAAGCGAGCATGCACACCTTCTATCTTCGCTTTAAAAAAATTGTGTTTGTGTATGACTGTGTGCTGTGCATATGAGTGTGTGATTGTGTGCGTGTATGCATCTGCCTTTGTGGGTGGGCATGTACTGTGTACATATACTTGTGGAGGCCAGAAATTGATGTTCCAAATCTTCGTCAATTGCTCTTCACCTCATTTGAGACAAGATCCCTCAATGAGCCTAAAGCTCACCAATTGACTACACTAGTTATCCAGTGAGCTCCAGGGATCAACCTGTCTTTGTCCTTGCCAGCACTGGTGTTGTAGATGAGTATCGCCACACCTGTATGCCCAGAAAGCCAGAAGACCTTATAGAACATTTCTCCTTTCCACAAACATTCTCACACTTGTTCATTTAAAATATTTTTGGTTTGTTTTGTTTGATATGTGTGTTGGGTGGGAGGGAATGCATGCCATCTTCATGTGTAGAAGTTAGAGGGAAATTTTGTAGAGTCCATTCCATATACTTTTATGTGGATTACGGGGAGCAACTTCATATGCCCAGGCTTGCCAAATGTTGTTTAATCTTCAGCACAGTGGCTGCACCTTAATCTACTGCTATTTCAGCCAGCAATTGTGACTCCACAGTTACTGGCCTGCTTCTCTGGCTGTGGCCCGGCCACTCAGGCAGCAGCCTGGCAGGAATTCTGTTCCTACAGGCACTAGCTCTGTGGCTGCCACTAAAGGTACCTTTAACTAAATCTCTATCATTCCATTTTATAAATAAAACTTAAGATTCAAAGGCTGGGGTGAAAACCTGCTAGCTCAGAGAGGTTGAGTAGGAACTAGCAAACTTTCTGTCCTTGCTGACATCTCCCCCAAACCTCATTCTTCTGCTTTGCCAAAACAAACAAACAAACAAACAAACAAACAAACAAACAAAAAGCCATACCACTCAAAATCCCTCCCTTCTACTTCCAGTGTGTCTCCATCTTTTCCAGATGCCCTCTGATGCTCCTTGAATACTTTCTGTCAACTAGTTGCTAACTCAGCCTCCTGACCCAAGGTTAATTTTACTTAGTTAATACAAATGCTAACTCAGGGTTCACAATGTGATGAAATATCCACCCACCCCCCCAGCAGCCAAACAAGTGCCTTTACCCTCTTAGCCACCTCACCAGCCATGTTTGTTTTTCATTGACAAGTAGACTATAAATAATCAACTTGCCCACTGAGGCCAAATTTCAGGATCTAAAGGCAATTCCAGAGGACTTTTAGAAATTGGAGGATACATTTCAAAATGAGAGAATATTCCATCCAGTTTCTTTAAGGCCAACTAGCTAAAGGAAGCAAGGCGTTCTGGGTCCTCTCTGTCTTTGCGTGCCTGGCCTTTGGGTGAAGTAGACACACCCATAGGCTTGTGTAAGTTGCTAGAGAGGCTCAAGCATTGTGGATGTGAAGACAGTACTTTTCTTCTCCTGGAAACTCACCATTTATTTTTATCAGTAGTAGACTAGCTGGGAATTTTGTCAATCAATAGTAGCAAGAAGTCCCAATTATTTATGCTTCAGAGGGAATTTTAAGACTTGATGAGTTGGAGCTAGAGAGATGATTCAGTGGTTAAGGTAGCATACTGCTCTATCAGAGAACCCAGGTTGAGTTCCTAACATGTCAGAGGGCTTCCAATGGCCTGTAACTCCAGCTCCAAGGGATCTGATGCTTTTTTTTCTGGCCTTCAGGCCATTGTACTCATATGCACATACTTTCTCACAGGCACACGCATATGCACATTTTTTTTAAATAACATTTTTAAAGACTAAGTGGGTGGAGCCATTCATAGCTTTGATGAGTATCAAAGTTGTTTTTTTTTTTTTTTAATCCATCAACTAGGAAGACTATCAATTTTAGAGCATATAGTGTTTGTGAACAATAGTCAGAAAGGCTGGCCCCAAAGATCTTGGTGATTAAAGTGTGAATAGATGACTAAATGATAAAGCTTAACACTTACAGGTATATTTATATAGTGCCACCCTGTGTAACACCATCTGATGGATGGATTTGAGACAAAGAGATCTAATGAAAGAACTTTCCATAAGGGGGCACAGCACAGTTTGAATATAAATGGTTCCTCAGATTCTCATGTTAGTGTTTGAGCCTGAGTATTGATCAGTGTTCGGGAGCGAGTGTAGGGAGCCTCTCTACAGCCTGTCCTGCACACATTCCCAGATAGACGCATGGGCATTGATCTCAATTATGCTGTAAACACACATTACAAATTCCTCCTGCGTGTGTACATTGAAATTAGTCCAAATTCAGAACAAATGTTGTAGAATATGGAAGAGGCATTCTCTCAGCAACTACTCTTCCTGGACAGTAAATCACAAGAAACCTTATGAGCCACCCTGATGATCTGAAACATTACCCTCTTTACAGTGAGGAGTGACTGGATGGCTCCAAGACAAAGGACTATGATTTGGTATGATGTATGATTGCTATGATATGATTAGCATGATAATGTGTGATGGATAGTTTTAATTGTCAACTTGACATAACCTAGAATCACCTCGGAAGAGAGCCTCAGGGAGGAATTGTTTTGGCCTGTGATATGTCTGTAGGAGATTGTCTTAAGTTAATTGATATAGGAAGACCCTGGCTACGACGGACAGCACCATTCTCTATGCAATGGGTTCTGAACTGTATAAGAGGGGAGAAATGGAGCAGAGCACAAGCAGGTAAGCATGCATTCATTTCTGTCTGCTCTTGACTGTGGATAGGATGTGACCGGCTGTTTGACATTCTTGCCTTGACTTCTCACTATGATGGACTTTAACTTGGCATTATAAATTAACATAAGCCGGGCGGTGGTGGCGCACGCCTTTAATCCCAGCACTCGGGAGGCAGAGGCAGGCAGATCTCTGTGAGTTCAAGGCTAGCCTGGTCTCCAAAGTGAGTTCCAGGAAAGGCACAAAGCTACACAGAGAAACCCTGTCTTGAAAAACCAAATAAATAAATAAATAAATAAATAAATAAATAAATAAATAAATAAAAATAAATTAACATAAACCCCTTTCTTCCCTAAGTGGGTTTTTGCCAGGATATTTTATCACAACAACAGAAATGAAGCTAAGGCAATATGTTAAATGATAAATATATCTTTGAAACGATATATGACATGTTATATGTTTTGATGTGACTTGTGCCTAAGTCACGGTTACTGGGTAAAAACTGGATGCCACTGAAATTGGGAACACAAACCAATTAGAAAATTTATCAGCCAGGAAGGCATTCTACTACTGTTTAAAACACAAGCGAGCTTGACTCCAACATACAGGCTTTGCCTTTCTTGCTAGTCAGAATCTCTGTGGGAAGCAGTTTCTGTTATCAGTTCTGCTGGCTCTGCAGCTGGACACTTGTCAGGTTCTGGGTCATCAGCCCTGTGATGCTCTAGATCATTCTTCTGATAACTTAGAGGCCCCACAGCACTGCATATCCCAGGCAGGTTCAAAATGAGGGGGAGGAAGAGAAACTGTGACTAGCTTGGTCTAGTTCTCCCCTCAGAAAAGCAGGGGCTTTTCCTGAATCCTTCTGCTATGGTCATGTGTAGATTAGTGGGGATTATGTCACATGACTGTTGAGCTTCATGAAATGCTGGGAGAAGTGAGTGAAAACCCGCCAGAGTTCATCAGTGTGTGGGAAACAGTTGACCAAAGTGTCCACCATCAACCATTTGGGCAAGGAATCATGGTGGACTCAGAGTGGATCTATGCCAGTAACTGTTGTCACCAAGAGCAGGGACTGCAAATAAAAAGGAAAATCAGAATATTGAGCCAAAATTAGCACATAGGGAAGTCCATAATACCATTTTACCAATGTCCTATGAAAATGTCATGAAATGCATGAGATAGAGGAAAGATGACCTGAAGGAACATGGAAAGAACATGATCTGAGGGCAGGGACAGACACTGGAACTGTGTGGCACTAACTGAGAGTGTCTGGGGACATCAGAAGCTTAAGAACCAAGGGAAGATTCCTCCTTGAGCCTCTTCATATCTACTTTGTGGTACTAGGTTGTATCTTCATGACGTCACTTCCTGGACATGTCCCTTCTCTTAAAGGCTCCATCACCACAGACTAGACAGCAAGGCTTTAGCACATAAGGCCTTGAGGAACACTTCTCCAAGCCATAGCAGACCCACTTCACAGAGATTTACTTACATGGACACTTCTGTTAAACTACAGGGCCTTCATTTATCGTATGGGTGCATATGTCCTAGCATCTTCATGGACTGTAGCCTCAGTTTACACATCCATACAACCACCACCTCTCTCTTATGGGCAACTGTCTTACTGTTAAGTTTGAGATGGGCTCAGGTCGCCCAGGCTGGCCTCACTTTCACTATGTAGCCAAAGATGACCTTGAAATCCTGAACTTCCTGCCTCTGCCTCCTGAGTGTTAGGATTACAGGAGTGCACCACCCCACCTGACTCCTTTGTCTCTTCAGCCAGCTTTTATTTATGTTGTCCTAATAGCTTGTTTATTTTAATTAACCAATAAATTTTATGTGAGAAAAGAAAATATCCTGCTCCTTTCCCTAAATTCAGGGGACAGGAGATACCTTGATGTTCTCAGCTGTAAAACGGGGCTCATAACATCTTACACAGATAGTTGTTTGTGGGTATATCAGGCAGTCATATTTTCTCTGAAAAGTGTCAAAAGGGAGATGAGTTTGTCACACCCAATCACATGATCATAACTAGAGTAGCCCAAGCACTGGCTGTCAGCTCTTCTGCACCACACCCGAGGGCTTGATTCAGACTATGTCAAGTGTACACATGTGAGTGTATGTTTAAAAAACCAAATTGAAATCAAAGTAGTGGCCATTGATAAATTGAAAGGCCATGCACATAGAGACTTCATGGACTATGGATGGTAGTAGCATAATAATTGCAGCAAGTATGGAACCTAGAATAACATAATTAACATGATATATCTCTACCTGATAGGAGATTATATTGTGTATAGACCTCAAACTCAGGCTGCCCTGCACCTTGCTTTAGCTGCAGCATCTTCTGACCTCTGTTTAGTCCTCAGCTGATCAACACATGTGAAGTGTTTGAATTCAGAGTCCAGGGCTCAGAGATGCTGCTGAGACTGGTGTGGTTGGATCTCTCTGATTATGGATAACACTATTAACCTGGTTGAGGCGATAAATGAGTTGGGTTTTGATGATGGAATAAGAGTCTTTCCAGACAAATAAAGCAAATAAAACGGAAAAAAAAGTTGTTTTTTTTTTTTTCTTTGTGTAGCTTTGCGCCTTTCCTGGAACTCACTCTGTAGCCAGGCTGGCCTCGAACTCACAGAGATCTGCCTGCCCCTGCTTCCCGAGTGCTGGGATTAAAGGCATGCGCCACCACTGCTCGGCAAGAAAAAGGGTTTTTACAGGAAGAAGTGCTAAAGGACATGACTCTATTAGCCCTTTTTATAGATGCTCCAATGTGGAATTCCTTCAGCTTGGTCTTGCGCAGATCTTAGGGGGCAGTAAGATGCCTAGTAAGTAGTGACTATTAGGAAGGCTCTCTCCAAGCTGTATCCATTTCCCTCCCCCTCCCCTTTGTCGCTGCATGTATCTCTCTGCCTTCTCTAACACTTTGGTGATGGGAAGCCATTTTTTTTTTTTTTTTTTTTTTGCTTTGAAACTAGTTAGAACAGGGTGACCTGAACGCGAAGGTACTCATGGTAAACAAATCCAATTATTCCTTAGTTCCTTCAATGACACCACAGTGATAACTGTGGATAACGATAAAGAAGCCTTTTGCTCAATATAGCACATGGCATTGGCCCACCAGACTGCCAGCGACATCGTTGGCTTTATTGAAGGAGATTTTAAATAAGGGGCTGGGGTGGCTGACTGTTTGCCTCCACAGGATTTATAAAGTATGGGCCATTGTGTGTTTATAGTATTTCTTTTTATGGATGCCCAAGTTATTATTTTTTATTGGTTTGGGTACTTATTTTGCACATTTGTAAACAATTATGTAGTTCTGCAGCTGTTGTGCCGCAGAGGCCATATGTGTCGCCAAGTCAGGAGAAGATTCCACAAGGGACTCTCGTTGAATATCCTCACGAAGGAATTACTGCGATGCCAAAACATAAAAGAAATAACCAGCACAGGCATTTCATTGCCCCCAGTATTAGAAGCTAAATGAATGTAATACTTTTTTTTTTTTTGAAACTTCAGATTTGGAGTTAAACTTTATAACTAGATCTGAAGGGTGTTCCTGCTTTTTGCACATGAATGGAAGATGTGATGCTCCCCAGAAATGTATTAGCCAGTTAGGAAATCATGCCTTTTAATAACTTAATAACATTGATCTATTGTGTGCCTACCTTCATAGCTGTTACTCTTTTCATTCACTTAGTTGGCATGTGCACACGCAATGCATCTGCCAAGGCTGGTGAGTGGAAGTTAGAGTACGACCTTAGGGAATCTGTTCTCTCCTGCATGTGTGGGTCTGGATATTGAACTCAGTTCTTCAGTCTTAGCAGAAGGCTCCTTTGCCCAATCAGCCATCTTGCTGGCCCCCATACATATAATCTTCTTTATAGGTGATATATGTATGATTTATATATACATATATTTGGTAGCTGATACTCTAAAATATATGACTGTTTATATGACTTATATATACATATATTTTATATTAATAGAGAACTTACATATGTATGTGTCTTTCATCTTTGTCCTTTGAAGACAGGGTTTTAGTATGTAGCCCTGGCTAGCCTGGAACTTGCTATATAAAGCAGGTTGGCCTTGAACTCAGAGATCTGCCTGCCTCTGCCTACCCAGCACTGGAATTAAAGGCATGTGCCATTAATGCCTAGTCCCCTCTTCATCTCTTGATGTCTACATATGTGACTGTATATTAAATATATAAATATATGCATTTTATAAAATGTACAAACATATATACAAACATATACATGAATAATACACACATACACATATATCTATATATCTATATATATATATCTATATATATATATATATAGTTTAAAGGACTCACTGTTTTTTTTTCCCCTGAGGAAATTTTTAGTACTAAGAAATATTTATTGAGCATTTAGTACATGCAAGGAATGTTTCTGCTATCTTGTGTGAGGGAATGGGGAATAGAGAAGAGAGGTCATTAGGACCAAGAAAGTGGTGGTGAAGAATGGACATAGGGTGTATAGGAGGAGCAAGCCGTGAGCTGGAAACAGTGCCACCCATGGCTCTGTTGACAGCAACCTTCATTCGTTCTGTATAATTGCTAACCTGTAATGTACCAGGCACTGTGGGAACCAGTGGTGGCGAGTGAATGGAACAGCTGAATTCCTCTTTAGCAGAGCTAATGGTCACTGGCTGAGATTATGACCCCAGGACTGTATGCATACCTGGCTTTAGGTCCAAGCTTATCACATACTGTCCCTGGGGCATCAGGTAACCCTATACTTCTCACAGCCTGGGTTCTTGTCTGTGATGTGCTCACGGATGCTCTTAGTACATGTAATATGTATAGCAATGGTCCTAGACACCGTGAGAAAGATGGTAGCCAAGGAGTTAGATCCCACCAGTGGGGAGGGCCCATTGGGCATTGCTGTGCATTCCTTCTGTGAGACCACATTTGCCACAGCTATCCAGGTAACATCAAATTTTGTTTCAGGAAGGGAGGGGAATTTTAAGTATGATTGTTTCCAAAAGAAAAGAGATTTCCCCAGATACATTGAAAGAACATTTGGAAATAGACATCTTTATTCAAATAAGTACATTTGTCCCGTCTTACTTGGGTTGATAATATATCCATGAAGCCTTTCCTCCTCTGAGGTGTATTGGCTAACAGTTATAATTTACCAAATGGAAACATCACTTAGCTTTAAGCAGCAAGTTAAGAATGGATCTGTAGCCAGCGGTATTATCTTTTTCTCTCAGTATAGCGTACAGCAATCAAAAACAAAACAAACAAATAAGAAAAAAAACACCACAGCCTTTATTTGCAATTTTTTCCTGTAAAATATGATTCCTTCCACTTACACTGTTTTATTTTCATTTTAAGCACGTCCTCACCAAACTGTTCTCCTCTAAGATAGTCTCAATTCAATTTAAAGTGAAAGGCTTTTTTTTTCCCGAGTTTCAATAATTTACATATAAAAGCATTACTGAACACTTTATGAAATGACTGTGTTCAGAAAAACAACAATTTCAGTTTAATCGTACTGTTATCCTGCAGGCCACAATGCTTTCCCATCACTTCTGGTCTCCCTAACAATATTCCTTCTTGTCGGACTTTAGTGACTGGAAATGGATGAGTGTCTTCAAGGCCCTACCAGTAAGACTTAAGGCCCACTGCCGATAGTTTCATAGACTTGAAGGTGATGTGTGTGGGCCACACAGAGCATCTTCATAACAGTCCGATCATGGCAGGGATACAGCTCTTTCTTTTTTTTTTTTTTTTGGTTTTTCGAGACAGGGTTTCTCTGTGTAGCTTTGCGCCTTTCCTGGGACTCACTTGGTAGCCCAGGCTGGCCTCGAACTCACAGAGATCTGCCTGGCTCTGCCTCCCGAGTGCTGGGATTAAAGGCATGCGCCACCACCGCCCGGCCTGCGCCACCACCGCCCGGCCTGATACAGCTCTTTCTAAATTGCTTCCTCTCTTCTTCCAAGAAATTTTGTTTGCCAGTGGCCACATCAGTTATGACAAACACACACAAAAACCCTCATACTTCATTTTATTTCACATTAGGCAGTGTCCTTTCTTCTTTCCTTTTTTTTTTTTTTTTTTTTTAAGTGGCTGTAGTTCTGGAAGAGTCCTCAGGAACCCCTTGTTTCTCATTGGGCACTCATATCTCAGTGAATCTTTGAGAAATGCAGCCATATGTCGAGGATCTGGGCCACCACATTTGTTCATAGGGAGTCTGCCAGTGTTGCAAATTCTTGGGTTTTGTGGTTCTACAAGCCTGTGCATGCATAAATGTCCATGGTTGCTGGTGCTCATCTCTCCTGACGCTTAGGGCTCTTCCCCAGCTCCACTGTCAGAGCAGTGGCCACAGTGGCTCCCTCCAAAAGCACACTGGATCGTCCTCTTTGGGAGGGAGCACTTACAGCTTTTTAGGCAGGTAAACGCTCATTATAGTTAATTTGGAGGGAGTACAGTCAGATGGCTCAGTAAGTAAAGACACTTGCCTCCTTTTGGCCTGAGTTAGATTCCTGAACCCATATGGTGGAAAGGATCAACTCCACAAGTTGTCCTTTGTCCTCTGCTTACATACCTGGCATGGACATCTCTCTGTCTCTCTGTCTCTCACTGTCGTCTCTCTGTACACACACACACACACACACACACACATTTCATTTTGTTTTAACCAAAAAATAATTTCATTCTCCTTTCTCTATAGTCCAACTCAGAGCTCATGTCCCTTAGTGGCACAGCAGGATAGACTGTGCCCAGAGCTGGGCTATTCAGTATGTGGGTTTACTGTTGCTGGCTCTTTTATCTTTTTAGCTTAGGCCCTAGGGACCACTGAGTGCTGATGGCATGTAGGTATGTGCTTCTATGACTCTCAGCTCACAGTTTTCAGAAAGCATTGTTAATGATGTGGGTACCACTTTGTATATCACAATAGACAAGTGACATAGATACATTATAGCCCACTGTCCTTAATTTATATATCCTATGTCTGTCTACAACAAAAGTATTTTTTGCCAGATGTGGTGGACCATATCTGTAATCTCAGCCCTCTGGTTTATGAGGTAAGCAGGGGGAATCCAGTTTGAGGCTAGCCTGGGCTATATAGCAAGAGCTCCTGGGTAGGAAGGGAAAGAGGAAAGAAGGTAAGGAAAGAAGGATGGAGAGAGCGAAGAAGGAAGGAAGGAAAAGCAGAAGGAAGAAAGGAGGGAGGAAGGGAAGCTGGTTGTTAGATGCTCTGGTTGCTCCAGGCTATAATAACAAACGGACTTAAACTACAGCCACAGCATACACGTGTTGCCTTGTTTTTCCTGTGTGTTTCTGCTGTCTTTTCCTGTGTTATGTCTTTTCCTGCTTCTCCCCTACTCAGTTGCTCAGTCTTCCAGTCTCCCCAGAACATCTGTGCAGTGCCCTCTCTGCTCATCTGGCCCCTAGAGCTCTCTTTGTGGTCCACCTGGACAGTTGCTCATTGCATTCCCCATGTGTCATGGTCAGAAGCCAGCTTGCTCTGTGTTCTTGTATCAGACAGAGCCAGGTGATGTAACAGCCCGCAAATCGCAATGACTTTGCGTTCAGTCCACAATATAATATGGATTTGCTTGCAGCTGTAGACACATTGTAATGTGGGTTATTGCTGGGTGGAGACTTTATCTGCCTGGTACTCAGCCTGCTCTGTCCCCACTGGGCTTGGAGGAGAGGAAAGGGATGGACAGCACAGTGTGAGCACATCTCTGTGCCAGGCCTGAAGAAGTAATATCTTTCTATTTCATCCTCATTCCCTTTGTAAGAATCCAGGCCATCCAGGAAGAAGAGGGATGTGGCTTTAGTGACAATCTAGCCACATCCCCCTGTTCTGGCTCTCACTCTTCCATTCATAATCTGTAATTAAATCTGTGGCAAATGCTTGTCACTAGGTGAACACTCTTCGAGAGCCCTGGATTCCAGCGAAGAACAAAGCCTCAGGTGATCCAGTGCAATCCTCAGACCCTGTTATCTCTTCGGTTAACAAGCAGCCTGGGTTTTCTGCTGGGTTCTGTGGAAAGCAGAGATTCTGTGTAACTTTTCACAACTTCTGTGAACAGTGTCTCACATCTTCCTCCAATCATGCCCCTCCTTGTTATAGAACTAAATACAAATCATTTTTGTTTTATTTCATTTTGTTTTGTGTGTGTGTGTGTGTGTGTGTGTGTGTGTGTGTGTGTGTGCATCTGTGTGTGTATGATGTGTGCATGCCTAGGTGCATGTGCCCATGGAGGGGTCAGAAGTCACCATTGAGTATCTTCCTTTATTATTATCTTCCTTGCCACTTTATAGTTTTAGTAACTAAAGTTGTTCTTTGATAGTTTCACACACATGCATAGTATATTCTGACCACTCTCACACACACCTCTCCTGTCTCATCTCCCTACTACTCCTGTCACCCTGCTTCCCTACTGATCTCTTTCCCCCGCTCATATCTATGAGTTTTGTTTTGTGACCATTGCGTTTAACCAGGGCTGTCTGTGTGGTTGTGGTTTTGGAGCTGTCCTTTGGAGCCTTGAGGGCTCAATTGTATAGGGGCACAACTGAAGACAATGACCCCCTCTCTCCCAGAATCCTATCAATGGCAGAATGGGGAAAGGCCCATAAGCCCCTTGCCCATCCATGACTGATGGTTCACAGGGCCAGCCTTGTATAGACCTCGAGTATTTTTGGAGATAGGGTCTCTCAATGAACGCGGAGTTCCCTGATTGGCTAGACTGGCTGGCCTGCAAGCCCCAGGAATCCGTGTGCTTCTCTGTCCCACCCAGTACTGAGGTTTCAGACACACACCTTGTTCAGCTTTTCTGTGGGTGCTCAGGATCTAGGTTCAGGTCCTCATGTTTGTATGGGAGGCACTTTGCTATCTGAGCCACCTGCCTAACTCTGAGATGAATCACTTTTAGCACACTGCACCTACTGTGAGCAGTATCATTAGAATGCACACTGCCTCTGTTTGCTAGGACAGGTGTAAGCCCCTTGGCCTGGGAAGTTTGGGGAAGCAGATGCCACTCACATGAAATCCTTTAGCACACAGACAAAAATCCTGGAGAAATATCTCCATCAATCCCTTCTCTGCTTACGTCAAAACCATTCTCATGGCCCTTGCGATTGAAAGCCACACACTGTAAGCCCTGGGTGAACACTGCTCGACTGTTTTCTGGACGCTAAAGTGGTGTTTTTCTGGGGAGCACTTGAAAATGACTTGATGACATTTTTTATGTGCAGAGATCTCTAGATGTATCTCATTCCTGGTGCTTTCTCCTTAGGGTCTCCACAGGCAAAGAGCCCTAGCACATCGTAGGTGCCTTAGACTACAGGTTATTTGAATAGACAGAGCCCCGAGCCCAGGGTTCTCTGTGCTGGAAGGGGCTTATACAATCAGGTAGTCTGCAATGTTTTGTGGAAATAGAAGGAGTGGGTTTCCTTATTGGGAAAGTGAAGGGGAGAGGGGTTAGCTTCGGTTGCCATAGGGTATCATTTCCACACCTGCCCTGATCTACTGGGTAGGCTTAGCTTGGTCTGGTGGTGGGCGCTGTGGCTTCCATCATCCTACTGAGCTCTCTTTTCCTCTCACTCTGGCTTTCTCCATTCAGTGTCTCTGCCTGTCTCTGTCTCCAGAGCTGAGCCAGATAGTCCCTTCTTTTCCTTTTTCTTTCTTTTTCAAGAATGAGTTTCTTTGTGTAACAGCCCTGGCTGTCCTGGAACTCACTCTGTAGACCAGGCTGGCCTTGAACTCACAGAGATCCACTTGCCTCTGCCTGCTGAGCACTGGGATCAATGGCATGCGCCACCACTGCCCGGCTAATTGCCTATTCTCTTAAGAACACTTTGGAAATTTGCCTCTCCCTGACTACACAAGGCAGAGTCATCCCAGAGCTGTGATAAAGCCCCGAGAAGGCATCTGCACCACTTTATAATGAAGACTCATTAGACGCGCCTTCGCCACACTGGTCCTGGAGATGTGAAGACATCTCTCTGGGCAGCTCCAGTTCACAGTGAGCCTTGATGGGCACAGAGACAAGGGAGGTAAAAGAAAGGTAGAACAAGGATCAACAGACTCAAAAGCCAACAGATTTAATCTCCAAGATCAACTGTACTTCCGTTCAAGTTTGAAGACAGGAAAGACACAAGACACTTGTCAGAATATAGTTCATAGTTGGTGAACTAAACAGTGGAGTCAGAAACCCCAGAGCCTGGAACCCAGGGCTCAGGGCATGTTTCCTTTTTTATTCAGTACAAGGATATCAGTCAATTACAATTCTCCGAAAAAGACTATAAAAGTTAGGAGAAGTTGCTGTGGGCAAGAAAAAGGGGTCAGACGGGGAGCACAAATGGCTTCCATTTATATAGCCCCTGTAGTCACGAGGTGTCATATAAATACATGCATACATACATACATACAGACAGACAGACACACACACACACACACACATCTTCCTTCACCATTTTCATCTTGGATGTCTATTCACCTCCTGTACATACATGAGTGCATACACACACATACACACACACACACACACACACACACACACACACACACACACGTGTATTTAGTTATAAGCACCCACAACACAAAATGGCTTTCTGACATCTGCTGTACACTTCCTCCTTACCTTAACCACAGAAGCCCATAAACAGATTCCAGAGCAGAGAATCACTTTACGAAGCAAAGAGTGGGGGGCGGGGTGACCTGAAGCACTTACATTTACTGGGTTATATGAAGAGAGGAAGAAGGTTTGAAAGCCAAGTGTCACAGAGGACATCGGGCATCCTGCTCCTCTAGTGACTGCCATTGCTCTTCCTGTCCTGATTCCACCTGGCAGGAACTCCAGCCCGTGGTCACGGAAGTGGTGTCTGTAATGCACCGCGGTGGCTGGCCAGTTACTGTCCACTCCCTCACCTGTCCTTTCCACAGGCTACACGATCCCATTTCCCCTTTACTCATATTTTTTTTTTCAATACATTTCCCCCATCCCCAAAGACAGGTGCTACCATGATTCTGCGAGTTCAGACCGACAGGGGGGGGGGGGGGCTCTGCTGTCACTGGCTTCTTGTGGTCTCAAGCAACTAGAGGTAGCCTTCCATGTGGCAGCTGCCAGCTGCCTCAGAGTCAGAGGTTCTGATTCTGTCTTCCTGAGAAACAGCTCTGTTAGGCAAAAGTGACATTTTTCAAGGCCCTGTGTGTGTCTCATACAAGTGCCTAAGGTTGTCACTGGAGAGGAAGTGGCAGTCATTTCTAGATTCGGGAAGCTGCCAGAGTTGAGGAGATCATGTTTCCCGTCCGAAAATGAACTATGAGGTATGTATGTGATGGTGCTGTTACCCTGACTGCTTTTTCATTACCGTCATAATTAGACACACAATCGGCATTTCTAGATAACTTGCAGTTTGCAGATTCTCTCTATGTGTGACTCTGGGCTTTACAAATGAAAATCTGGGTTCTAGCTGGCCAGTGAGATATCACGCGATAAAGAGAATTTTGAAATAATGAGACTTTTACTGCGCTGAAGCTATTGGCATCTTATAGTACAAATGCATATGTATTCCCTCACCTTTATCAGATGGTGGCTTGTGTGTGAGCATCTTCCAGATCTGGCTCACCCGTGAACAATCCTTCACACTTTTTATGATTGTTGTTTGTAATTCAACATCCTTGCTGCTTTGACTACCCTTGCCTCTCCTGGATGGACCAGGTGGACAGGTGAGTAGGGAAGCCTGTTCTCATTTGACAGGGGTGAATTCAGACAGAGCTACAACTGGAGGGGACAAAGGGTGGCCAACCTGGACCACACAACCACACTGTGCTTACCTTAAGGATTGGGGGAGGGGGATTGTCCCAGTCTTCATTTGATTCTACCAGTTATCCAATGTTATTGCTTTAATCCAGGGTTATTTTTTTGTTGTCACTGGGGGAGCCCTAAGTGCTACCTCCCATACCATCAGTTTTATTCCCGGCATCTGGCAGCTGTGGACGATTAGGGCAAAACTTAACAGCCCAAAGCTCCAGATTCTGAAGTTGGCTGACCCTTCTACTGTCTGGGTGTCATACAGTGTTTGGCATTCTACTCCATGTCTGGAAGACATGAGTCATTTTCAGGAGGCCAACAGTACCCCTCTTGACCCTAGATGACCTCTCAGTTACCTTGTGACTTGGCCAAAGTCAGGGGTATGGTTTTACCTCTGAAATCTCAAGTACCTGCTTAAAAGATGTTTGTTGAATGAATGTGGGATTTTGAAGACAGTTCTTGTGGGTGGTTTAAGCAAGAATAGGTGATAATGGACCTTTTTCTGGTATCCAGCTATTCCCATCAGTGTGTGCCTGTGTGGATACCAGAGTCACGTTTAGCCAGTCTTTATTGGGTGCCACTTGCTTTTAGGGAGCAAATGGCCCATCTTCAAACATTCACTGTCCTTATGAATTCTAGGAAGAAGGGTAGAATTGAGATGCATGAAAATTACCCTGTTGAGCAGAGGACTGGGTTGGGTTGGCTGTGGGAGATTACTCTTTACAAAAGAAAAAGAGAAAGTATTTTTGAACAGAGGCCTAACTGAGAAAAGTAAGCATTTATTGTTAAGTGTACAGGCACACACAGAAACCTCACTGTCCCCCAAATTATCCCCTGAACAGACACTGCTTCCAGAGGTAGGCCGTGAAGGATTTCTCTCTCACCAGATCCTTCCACCTAAGTGACCCCATGAAGTCTTGCTTCTGCTGCTCCCAGGCATGTCCAGTGTCTGCAGCTGAGTCAGCCAGTGCTGATGAGTTAGAAAACAGCTTCATCTTCTGAGACCTCCCCTTCTTAGGAAGTCAGCCCCAGTACTGCAGGCCTGAGGTGAAAGGAGGAAGATTAGGAAAGGCTGAGTCTCCAGGGGTCTACCTACAGTACCCATGTGACTCCAGCAGGGGGTTGGACCAGTGTCCAGATGAATGCACTGATCAATGGGGCTCTGAAAGCGAGGCTGTGCAGATTTATCCCAAACAGAACCAATACTGCCGCTGAGGTTTGTAAAGCCCGTGCTGTGGATAGTGGTTGGCAGCATCCACCGGCTTGGGCCTTTGTACCCAGCTGGTCACAGGATAGGGGACACAACTGGAGGCAGGCTTCTGGCACTCTGGTGAGGAGAAGGGTCCTGGTCAGGAGCTGTGCTAAGAGTTCCAGGTGAGGAGAGGAATCTAGAGTAGGCAGTGTGGACAGCGTGCCCCTCCTCACAGGCATAGGGGTGCCATTTAATTTCTCTGAGTGCTGGAAGGGGACTTGGTGAAATTGATTTGGCAGAAAGGTTAATGTGTTATGGCTGCCAATTGGCCGATTGAATTGCTAGTAATTGAGGTAGGGGAAGCTTTTAATTTGATACACTAAAGGCAGGTCCACCAGAGCACACATCTTGCTTTAGATGTGTATGTGTGCGTTTGTGTGTGCGCACACCTGTGTGGTTTGAAAGAGAATGGCCCCCAAAGTGAGTGGTACTATTGGGAGGTGTGGCCTTGGAGGAAGTGTGTCACTGTGGGGGTGGGCTTTGAGGTCTCTTGCTCAAGCTTCCCTCGGTGTGACTGTCAATCAATTCCTGTTGCCTCTGAGTCAAGATGTAGGACTCTCAGCTCCAGCCCCATATCTGCCTGCATGCTGCCATGCTCACCGCCATGATGATAATGGACTGAACCTCTGAAACTTCAATCAAGCCCTCTCAATTAAATGTTTTCATTTATAAGAGTTGCCATGGTCATAATGTCTCTTCACAGCAATAAAAACCTCACTAAGACAGCACCTGTGTGGGCACATGTGTATATGTGTGTGCATATGTTTGTGTATGTGTATACATGTGTATGCATGTGTGCATGAAGTGTGTGTATGAGTGTGTGTGTGTGTGTGTGCAAGAGTACATGTGTATGTGTGGTTAGATATGCCCATTTCTCTTCTCAACCTCCCCTGTTTTAAATGGAGTTGTTAGCATTCTCTGACCACTCACAGGCCCTGACTTGAAACCCTGTAGAAAGCACAAAATATCCTTTTATGCAATGTAAGGCCATGTTATTGGAGACGTGTAAAACTACAGGCTCTGAGTCTTATAGACCAGAGGTCTCCCACATGGGATGTACCCTTGTGATCTCCCGGACAGGGGTTCCACAGTTGTAGCCTATGGTGAATACCTGTGTGTTCTTCCTTCTATAAATAAAGTTTTATTGAAACAGAGCTAGATTATTTTTGTAGGGACTGCCTAATGTTCCTTCACACTGTAATGAGTTAGCTCAATAGGTAGCAGAGATAGTTCTGCAAAAGCCTAGACTATTTATCATGGTCCTTTCTGTAGTAACAGAAAGCATTTACTGACCCATGAGGCTTGCCAGATTTAGCAAATAAAAAGATGCCCATGTGCATTTGAATTGCAGACAGACAATGATTTCTTAGCAAAGAAGCATTCTAAATGTAACTGGCTAGCTTGTACCTTTTTTATTTTCAATAGGGAAGCCCTGTGACCCCTAAGCAAGGGTATTAGAAGGAACTAGAATCTCCTACTTGGCATTTACCTTTCATCAAGCCTATTTTATTCATATTTATACATGTAGTAGTGCATATGTCATGTGTAGATAAAGAAATATACAGATATTTGGGTGCTATGCCTAGTTCAGACAGGCCATCTGCAGCAGCCTATCCGGCCCACAGTGAGTCATGAGTTAAACCATTTATGTCTGCACAGTCCCTGATGTGCCCCTGAGGCCTCAGTTTCCAAGGGTTTCAGCAACCAGGTTTTCTTTTCTCTTTGATTTACCATGTGAGTTTTATCCACCATCTCTCTGGTATCTTGTGTGCTTGTGAATCTTCTTGGAGATCCGAGCAACTGGCCAGCTTGTCACAGGGACCATCCTACTATAGTAAAAGCCAGGGACCTTCTGGATATGGTGTTCTGTCAAGGGGATGGCCACACACTTCCTGGTCCTCCCAGAGAAAAGAAGGAAATAGAGTCAGCATGTAGAGCTTGCTCAGAGTCTCTCATGAGTATCATCTTCCTGCCCCAGTCCCTGAGTGTCTTTCCAGCCCAGCCAGGAGCCAGGTACCTGCCAGAAGCCAGGCATATGCAGGTTCATGATCTGGAAGTGCAACTGCATCAGGGAAAGGAAACCCCCTCCTGCTGTGGAATGTCTTTCTGCACACTGTGGATGTGTGTTGCTATGATTGGATAACAAAGATGCTGCTCTGGCCTATGGTGAGTCAGGTTATAGCCAGGCAGGAAATCCAAGAGAGACAGGAAGAAGAAAGGCAGAAGCAGAGGAGACAAAGCCTGCTGCCTAAGGAACAACATGCCAGCAGACTGGTAATGCCATGGCAATGCCACAGCCATGTGGGAATACATAGATTAATAGAAATGGGCTGAGTTAAGTTTTAAGAGCTAGCTAGTGAGAAGCCTGAGCCATTAGACCATACAGTTTATAAGTAATATAAGCCTCTGTGTGTTTACTTGGGTCTGAGTAGCTGTGGGACTAGGAAAACTTCCGACATTTTGGCACTCATTGTGGTAGCAAGAACAAGAATTTCTACCCAAAGCATTAGAAAACTTTAAAAAAGGGTTCTAAAATGGAGCCAAGAGCAGCTTCCTAGTTGTGTCTCTCAGGCAAGCCATGATACAGAGATGCCACAGCATGTGGGCTTGACCTACAGCATGGCGGATTCCTGCCGTGGTACACAGAGGCTTATATTAATTAGAAAGTGAATGGCCTATGGCTCAAGCTTCTCCCTAGCTAGCTCTTATAACTTAGCCCATTTCTATTCATCTTTACCCTCCTTTCTCCCTAGAGCCACATTTGCATTGTCACTGGATTGTGGTGACATTCTCTAAGGCTTCATCTCTGAAGCACAGAGCAGATCATTCATAGTTGGTATAGTTCTCAAGCTAGAAGGGTGGCAGACTGTCTTAATTACTTTTCTTTTGCTGTGCTAAAACATCATGACCAAGGCAATTTAGAAAACTTTTGATTTGAGCTTATGGGTTCAGAGGATTTGAGTCCCTGATGGCAGAGCAGAGGCATGGCAGCAGAAACAGCTAAGAGTTCACATCTATCCACAAGTAGCATCCAGAGACACTGGGAATGGCCAGTGTTTTGAAACCTCAAATCCTGCTCCCATGACACATCTCCCTGAACAAGACCGCACATCCTAATCCTTCCCAAACAGTTCCACCAACTGGGGATCAAATATTCAGACATGAGTCTATGGGGGAACCACTCTCATTCAAACCACCACAGAGGCCACAGCCATTCTGCACAAGAGAGTAAATGTTGTCTCATGTCTTATGGAGTGAGGTGGCAATCAGGAGCTCTGTTAGCCTCTAATGGCCAGGGATCCATCCTCTGTCACCACAGAGATGATGTTTTCTGCCTTTCCTCTTTCACCTGTAAAATTATCCTAAGGCTTTAACTTGCACTATGCCCTGTATCACGGACAAGCCTTGCCAAGATGAAGACTCAGTAGATACTCTCAAGAAGCAGTGTTCACTGAAGAAATTGGAGACCTAAATACATGCCTGAGAGGTGTGATGAGTAGTGGGGTAATGGCCGTTGATTGGTGCTGGTAATGTGCCCATTGTGTTTCCATGTGCCTTAGGTTGATGAAGAAATGATCCTGAGTGGCTAAAGAACTCACTAAAACAGGGGGTGGGGGGAAGGTGCACACCTGCCATCCCAGCATTCAGCAGGCCGAGGGAGGATGATGAGAGCCTGGACTACATAGTGAGACCTTGTCTCAAAAAACTGGGCATGCAGCTCAGTGGTGGAGCCCTTCACTGGTGTGCTCAAAGCCCTGGGCTCAATACTCAGCATAACCAACAAAAGAACACATTAAGAGCCAACCCAGTTTAGAGTGGGATTTTGTTCTATTTTAGTGCTTAAGGGCAGGTGTATGTGTACGAGTGAAATTTCCATTCTTGTTGCTAGTCTCCCTAGTCTCATGGGTGTTTTCTGTAGTGGGTAGCCATTCCAGCTTTGGTCTGGAAGTTCCAACCCCCATTGAGGCTTCAGTAACCATCACGCCTACAAGGCAGGGCCAAGAGAGGGCCCTGAGGACCCAAGATCTGGATGCGCCACGCTCTCTTGGTTCCCGGACCCTGGACGCTCGAAGTAGACCGAGCAGAGTTCTCTAGAGAACACCACCGGACTGTGCTATATCTTTCCCAGACCCTGTTACCTATCCCTTCACTTGTAAGTTACCCCACAAAATAAACCTCCCTTTTAACTACGTGGAGTGGCCATAATGATTTCACCAATAGTTTTCCCATTTCACTGGACATTAATCGGAGTGCTAAGTCCATGTGCGGGGTAGCGGGAACAACATCTAGGAGACAGTTCTCATCTCTCACATTGTGTATCCCAGGGATTAAATGCAGGATGCCAGGTGTGGTGGCACATGCCTGTACCCATGGAGCCACATTGATAAGCCTTGCAGTGGATTTTTGAACTTGAACCTGAGTCTCATTGTCAAAGTCAGGGGCTCTTCAGGCAGGCTCTTTCCTGGAAGAACCCAGACTAATGTACATGATCAGTCCCACTGTTGGTGAACTGACTGACTGAACAAGCATCTGACTGAATGAACCAAGTGTCCTGACCTGTTGCTTCTACCTCCTTCCAGAGCCTGGATTCCCCAGGCTTCATGCCATGGGTGCTTAACCTCAGAAGAAACAAGTAAAATTTCCATTCTCGTTGCTAGTCTCCCCTGGTGTCATGGCTGTCTTTCCGTTTCACTCACCATTGAGCTGGGTGCTAAATCCATCCCATAAAGGAACCTCTTTTTATTGTTTAATGTTGTGTGTTGGGGTGGGGGTGGGGTGCTCTCACTCTGTGGAGAAGGCTTTGTGGAATCTGTTCCCCTTGCCTTTTTCTTTGGCACTGCCTAGAATTATAACTTTTAAAGTCCTTCTTGGCTAGAGGATTTTTTATTGTAAACATAAAACGTTCATTGAAACATTAAACATTTTACAGCTGTTTTTCAGCACATAAATTTTCATAGACACCCACCCCCTCACAACCACACCCCCATCATATATTTCTCTTCTTTTTATATCCCTTCTCCTCAAATGGTTCCAAGACCAATGTTCAGGGTGGGTAGAGGGCTAGATGACAGATAAAATATGATGGTTGAAGTAGATCATACCATTTGGAAAAACACACTCTATTTTAATAGGAGGAATGTGTATTGTACCAGAGCCCAGCCAAGGAAAGCGAAGTCTCCGCTGTTCCTTCCAGCCCTGGCTTGAGCCCCTGTGAGCAGAGTCCTGCCCCAGCTCTGCCTGGGACAGACACAGGATAAACCCAGAATGTGTCTCCACTTACAACTGTGCTTGAAGGAGAACTGACTCTAAGGAAGTCATGACTCAGAAAAGCCAGCCTGGGATTGGCCCAGGAGCGTCTTTTGGCTTAGATAATGCCTGGGGGTTGGGCTAGCCATCAAAGCAGGGACCCAACAGAAAGCTGACTTCCTTGGGTCCCAAATTGTCAGCATTATCATGCTGGGGTGGATCAGTTACTTTTCTAATTACTATTACAAAATACCTTAAGCAACTTGAGGAAAGAAAGGTTTTTAACTTCAGTTCAAGGGGATACAGTCCATCATAGTGGGGAAGACTTGTCAGCAAAAGTGATCGAGTTTCATCTGTGGACAGGAAGCAGAAAGTGGATAGGGAATGGTAACAGCCTTTAAACCCCAAGGCCAGTCCCATTGACCCATCTCTTTCTAGAACCTTCCAAAACACCACCACCAGCTGGGGAAGTTTGAACCAAGTGTTCAAAGATTGAGAACTGTGCATATGTGCATGTGCACGTGAGTTCAGTGTTCTTGTAGGGTGTCACACCTTCCTGGAGTTGGATTTATAGGTATGTGAGCTGTCAGACGTGAGTATTGGGAACCAAACTAGGGTCCTCTGAAGGAGTAGAAAGTACTCTTAACCATGAAGCCATCTCTCCAGTCCTCCAAGAATGCTTGCTCAACTGGTCATGCTTCTCTCACAACCAATCCAGAATGTTGCTTGGGCTCCAGAATGAGACATGAGTAATCCATCATTCTTAATTTGTGTACCACTCTGAGCAACACGATGAACTCTCAGGCCACCATGCTCTGTCTCATTCAGGTTTTTATATCCTGCTATGCAGTGTGTCTATGCTGTATGCACTACCTTCCTGTTAGTCACTCACTTATCAGACCATCCACTGTGGCAGTATAGTACTGTGTTCAAGCCATCTTTACTTACTAGCACAAAAGTAATGATGCCAGCAATCCAGAATGTGGAAAAAGCTTTGAAGACCTTCCTTTACATGAAAATAGGGTTCAGAATGCTCCCTACTTTCATACCTCTGTTGCAAGTCTCCAAACATACCTCTCTCATATATATATATATATATTCCCCCATTTTCTAGTTCTTCTGACCTAGACTATAAGTCCAGTACTTTATCTGGCAGGTGTACTGAGGATACAGCCTACATGCCAGAGCCGTGTCCTAGCTCTGTCTCCAGTTTGTTAAAAAAAGACAAATCAATAGGCTTTTGATGATTGGCTGAATGAGGCCTGTCTACACCCTTACAAACAGCTCATCACCAGCCTCTATAAAGCAGTCCAATGGCTCTAAGTGAGTATTACCACTCCCCATTGGTAATGAGACCTTGCTGGTCAGTCATTCAGTTTCCACCTTCTCTTTGCTGGGCATTCTCCTTGCCAACCCCCCGGGGATTCAGAGTTAAATAAAACACAAGCTTAACATGGCCCCTGCTGGCTGTGAAGTTCACTGTTCTGCTACTTTCCACTGATCTTCTCAGGGTCTTGCTCCACCTCAGCACCAAGTCTAATTTTCTATGGGAAAGACCCTAGCTCTTATTACAGTGTGGACAACACCATCAGCATGTCCTAACTGGTTAGCAGATGGCAGCTGTGTGAAGTCACTGAGCCCAGATAGGGATCAGCAGGGAGATTAGGTAAATGCTTATTTGAGGTGCTGTCAGGGCCCACTGTGAAGGGTTCCCCCTCTGCAGTTATTTTTTCATGTGCACTCAGATTACATAGCTCAGTGATATTCCATCTACATGTACCTTGCCCTCTGACATGACAAACACAGATGCCGCCCGAATCTTTACAAAGCCGTATATCTCAAGCAGGAAGGAACATCTTTGGGAGGAGAATTGATTTGCAAAGCAGCCCGACACATGATCTCTTATTTCTCCTAACAATCAAATAATTCATCTTTATACTCCTCGGGGCCACAGTGAAATCCAAACCTGAATGAAACCAAGGACCACGGGGTTTATTCGTAACAGTGAGAACAGTGCAGTTAGCCAAATGCGTTCTAAAATTATCAATCACTGAACACAGGCCAGCTGTGTGGGAGTTCTCATTGGGTAGGTTGGCCAAATTTATGGGATACTATCTCCCCATAAGCCAGGGCTGCGTGCATGAGAGGCAGTGGTCCCACCACATAGATGAGGAAACTGAGCCCCAGAGAACTTATATTCCCTGGCATACAGAGAGGAAAGGGGGAGGCTTTTAAGAGAGCTCCAATTAAAAACATAAAAAGGTTTTAAAATCCCACAGCCTTTTACATTAAATTACCGTATTAACAATAATGCTTGGGATGGGGACTAAAATATTCAAAATTTGGGTTTGGAGTTGATGGACTGTTAGATCTGCATGAAGCATTGGATGTTTATTTATTTGCTTTTCCCCCTTACTGTTAGGGGTGTATAAACAAGGTAAATATTTATTTTAGTAGAGAAAAATAAAAGTGAAGAATGTGCATGTGGATAATAACGGAGCATGAATCAGGCAAGAGGAAATGTTTTCAGGTCTCGTTGAGAAATAGCTAAGGAGGGAAAATTACAGATCTTAAAATAGGTGTAATATATTATACAGCTGTGAAAATGGGCCAACTAGATTGCCTGCATTAAAGCTGTATTGGATGTTCAAATCTCGAGTTACCTGGAATGCAACTGTACTTCCTATATTTAACTATGCTTTTTATAAACCATCCCCTTAGCACCTCAAGCTGACAACCATACCCCACGTGGTTGTTTGGTACCAAGTCTGACTTTCTGCACTCTGAGGGTCCTCAAAGTAAACAGAAAATCTACAAGTCAGCCTTCCAGAAGGGTTCTGCTGTTCACCAGCCAAGTGCTTTCTGGCCTAGTAACTGTGAACTCCCCCTCCCCCTCCCCCTTCCCCTTCTCCCTTCCCTTCTCCATTTCCTACTCCCCCCAGTCTTCTTCCCCCCTCTCTTTCCCCTCTTCTCCCCTCTCCAACTTTCTCCTCCCCTCCCCATTTCTCTTTTCCTTTCCTCTCATTCTCTCCTTAGATTTCCTTTTCCCCATCAATAGTAAATAGTCTATGATGAACCAAAAGCTAGAGAAAAAAAAGTTGGTGTATAGAAAGAAGTGCCAAGTCCCTTTTCATTGTTTAAACAAAGACGTTAGAGCAATGCAGCAGAAAACAGGAGTGAACCATTCCTGGGGGCCCTGTAAGTAGCATGGCTCTGCTGCACTAGGCAGGGATACCTGGTGCCCAGCACAGGAGGGTGGGTGCTTTATAATTCCTATGTGGTGCCTCAGTTTCTCTGGAGGACTGAAATGACAGTTTCATAGCTGTCCCGTCACTCCTAGGATCTATGAGGGGAGGTTTGTAACCAGGACTCCTACTTTTATGAGAGAAAAGGAAAACTCACATTAGTATGCCTGGGTCCCAGTTTGCTTAGGAAATGTCTAGAAAGAACAGTGTCATTCAGAGGACAGATGGTGAATGGCCAGCACCACGTTTTTATTTCTAAAGTAAATTTCAAGTGAGTTCAAAGAGAATAGTATAGTACATATGAAAGACACGACACACATGTTTATGTTTTGGGCAACATGTCAAAGGTTAGTGGGAAGAAAAGATGAGAAGAACAAACCAAGAACCTAGATGAATTATTTATGCCATGAAGTATGCTATCTGAGGAGAAAAGAAATTGATCTTACCTAACTGTGAACCCTATGAGCTATAACAGTGACTGTCCTGGCAAGAGATCCCCAGTGGTGTGATAGTGGCATGGATGTTATGAGGGTACCAACCACTTTCTGATTGGATTTAAAGTCTGCTCCATGAGGTAAGACCCCATCCCTGGCACCATTCTTGTAAACAAGAACCTGTGGTGAGATAGGTCATTGGCCCCAGGGGAAAACCTACAACTCTTAGTCTGATAAGTGAACATAGTATTAAAGTGACTCTTAATGACATATGCCCATAGATTAGTGCATATCTCAACTCCCATCAGAGAAGCTTTGTCTTGCAGTAGATGGCATTTGGGATTCATTTGTGTGTGTGTGTGTGTGTGTGTGTGTGTGTGTGTGTGTGTGTGTGTACATGCACGCATGCACCAGTAAAAAAACATCCTCTGGATCTGGAGTTGCAGGTGGTTTTGAGCCACCTGATGTAGGTGCTGGGAACACATCTTTCTGGAGGAGTGGCAAGTCATCTTACTCACTGAGCTCTCCAACTCCATATCCTTCTTCTTACAAATGCTAAAACTAAAATTATACAGTTGAGAGCTAGAGAGATCGCTCAGTGGTTAAGGCCATTTGCTGCTTTTTCATAGGACTGGAGTTTGGATTTCAATGCCTACATCAAGTGGCCTATAACCCCAGCAACAAGGACTTCAATACCACCCCCACTCTATACACACACACACATACACACACACACACACACACACACACACACACACACACACACACACAAAACCAAGTAGCAGAGACAGAGGAAGTCTGTCCAGTGAAGTTTGACGTCCCCATTTTGAGAACAGAGATGAGCCAAAATGAGCAATTAAGAAATTGCCATCAAGCCGGGCGGTGGTGGCGCACGCCTTTAATCCCAGCACTCGGGAGGCAGAGCCAGGCGGATCTCTGTGAGTTCGAGGCCAGCCTGGGCTACCAAGTGAGTTCCAGGAAAGGCGCAAAGCTACACAGAGAAACCCTGTCTCGAAAAACCAAAAAAAAAAAAAAAAAAAGAAATTGCCATCAATAGGAATGTTTGTAATCACTCTTAACTCTCTTTAGCCTCGTCTCACAGTACATTGCTGAGGATTAATAGATCTTACAAGGACTGAGTTGGGTGTTTTCCCTTTGTCCCATGGAAGCTCTGTCTGAAGAGTTTAGCCACAGAGAAGCCATCCTCTCTATCTTCACTCACAGAGGATGGAGCTCTGGAAGTCCCACCTCCTCTCCCATCATTGCTGGCTTCCTCTGTCTACAGTCAGCTGATGTACTTAATGCATTTGCAGGGAGCAGACAGCTGGAGATCAATGTGACTGTTGGGTTAGCAAGCACCCATGTCATAGCGATTGAATAGGTGAATGGCTAGGTCATTACACATTCCTGGAGTACTGTTTCTGAAAAGATCGGCATAGAATGAACAATCCTAACTTTTCTTCACAGGTACTGTTTTCTTTCCCTTTTCTTCTGGAATGCTGCATCCTTAGGATATTTTTCTTTTACTCAAACAATTAGTGTTTATTAAGGAAAATGTTCATATTCTGGTCTACCAACTAGAGATGCAGCCTTTGGAAGTTCTGATGGTATCCTAAAGCATGGAAATTGGGCATTTTATATAGCAGAGAGAGCCTCAGCACAATTGAATGCACTGGTACAGTTATGGGTTTCCTTCTGTATATGTGTGCACATTTTTTGTTTGTTTGTTTTACATAGGTATGAGTTCATATACATGTACAAGTGAAGGCCCAAGGTTGATGTCCACCATCCTTGATCATTTTTCTACCTTATTCATTAAGGCAGGTTCTCTCTAGCAAACCCAGAATTCACATATATGGCTAGTCTTGTTACCATGGCATCCAGTATTTACATACAAACTCAGGTCTTCATGTTTTTGCAGGAAGTGCTGTAACCACTGAGCCATATAGCCCTTGGTTCTTTGTTGTTGTTTGGTTGGCTAGAAAAACAAAAGGAGATCTTCTCATGACCACCAGGGCTTCTGACCCTGGTAAGCTGGTTGGGAGGGTCTACAAGCCTTTTGTTGAAGAGCTGAGTGGTCGTGGTAGGAGTTCCACTGGTTAGCACATGGCTGATAACTCACTTGCAGTATGTGTCCCACTGTGTCCATTATTGGCTGGAGAGGTGGTACCATGCCTGGGTACAGGGTTGCCACCACCCTATCATTGCCTTTGCTTTCAAACAGTAAACAGGTTAAAAAAAAAAAAACTAAAAAAACAAAAGTAAGGTAGAAGCTTCTTAGAGCACATCATCCCAGGAGCTAGGGTGTGTTAAAATACTTGCACATGATGATAAAGAACACATTGGGTGACATATTCGAGGCTCTACATTTGGGGTGGCAGGCCCTGCTGCTCATCTTTTGGGCCATGCCTTTTATTGGTATGGTAGGACCTATGGATGCTAATTATTTGAAATCTGTGTGATGATGTGGAATGAGTAAGAATATTCTTTACGTGGGTACCTACCAGGATGGCCATACTGCCCGTATACTGTCCAACACCCCCCACATTGTTGGTAAATCATCTTGCCCTAGGATGCTCAGGTGTCACACCCTACCTCCCACCAGGATTCTCAGTAAACTCACCACCAGAAGAATTAATACTACTTTACTAGAGGAGGGAACCTTCCAGAGACATGACCAGGGCTCCTTCAAATTGGGCAGCAGCAATTTTTAAATATGTCAATGTCATCCCTGTAAAAGGTCACACATAGGAGCAGTTTTAAGACCTTCCTGGTCCCATTCCACCAGTGAAGAGCCTTGTCCTTGAGTTACCACCTTGTGTTGTTTCTTTCTCTGTGCGCTAATTCTGTTAATGAGGATACAACCTCACAGGATTGCTCTCAGGACTGAGTGAGGAAAAAAACACAGGACCAGAGTCCATCTCTAACATATTGTGGGTCCTTAAAAATGAAACAGTGCTCTTTGAAATCTTTCTTGATTGGAGACTTACTGGTGCTTGATACTTGCATATATTTGTGGAGTGCAGTGTGATCATGTGGTTCATGGATTCCGTGTGAGTGTTCCAGCCAGCATAATTAATCTTTCTCTATCCATACAAGTTTATCATTTCTTTGGGTTAGGAAACCTTTAGACTCCGCTCTTCTTGGTTTTGTTTGTTTGTAATATATAAACAACATGTGTAGAGCAGTATCTCCCTACTCTGCTGTGGAATACTGCAACATAACTGTCTTCTGGTACCAGTTATTCAACCTTCACTGCCCCTCTCCCCGCCCCAGCCACTGGTGACCCTTGGTCTAATAGCAGCTTTTCAATCGTGAAGACCCCACTCTTGAGTTTACATGAAAGCTCACAGCCTGGCAGGAATGAATGGTGGGAAGAAGAAGGGAACAATCATGAATGAGGAACTCAGGCTAGGAGAACTTGAACATGGACCACCGTTGACAACTACAGATACATTCATTCTTCCCCATCACTGTGATCAGTTATTCGATCGAAGCAACTCAAGGAAGGTTTATTTTGGATCCTTCCAGACAGGGAAGGCCTGGCAGAGTTCTCGGCAGTGGGAGCATGTGACTGGGACTCCTCCCATTTCTGAGAACCTGGAAGCTGAGGGAGAAAGGCAGAGGCTGGACTGTAACCCTCAAGTGCCACCCAGCCTGCCTTTGGCCCACTCCCTCCAAGTAGACCCCATTTCACAAACTCACAAAACAGTGCCCCCAGCTTGGAACAAGGGGAACCTGGGGTGCATTTCACTTCAGCCCTAGCAGGGATCTTGATCTCATGCATTTTGTTGTCCTTTCCAGCTAGCCCTGTCATTGCAAGTGGCAAAGCGCATGTCACTTTGTGGATGCTCTTGTTCTTTTTCAAAACTGGGCTTATTTAATGTGTATTTGGAACCAAAAAAAAAAAAATCAATGAAATGAACAGCTCTGGGAGCCAGAGTGAAGGCAGTTGAGAAAGGACAGAGCTCCAGAGGTCCCGTAGGCATAATTCAGGATGCTCTGAAGTTTACTGAGTCCTGGATTCTATAAAAAGATTAGTTAGGCAATAGTTTACCTTAGGCCATTAGAAGATGGACTGGAGCCAAACACCCTGCCAAACACGGGGCAAAGCTGGAGGAAGGAATTATTTTTAGTGTTCTGAGGTATTAATAATATTCCTATAGGAGGCTCATTAGTTATTGGTACTTTGTACTGAATGGATAAAGCTGTGTGTGTGTGTGTGTGTGTGTGTGTGTGTGTGTATGTGTGTGTATGTATGTGTGTATGTGTGTGTGTGTACATGCATGTATGAGTTTATGAGTATGTGTACAGACACATGTGTGTCTGAGGTAGATACATGTGTATGCAGGTGTGTGTGCCCATAGAGACTGGGTGAAGATGTGGAGTACTCTGCTCTCACCCTCCTCTTTATCCCCTTGAGTCAGAGTCTCTCTTGAACCTGAAGCTTGTTTCTTCACTAAGCTGTGTGGTCAGCAAGCCTCAGCAATTCTCTTGTGCCTCCCTCCCCTAATCTCTGGGGTTCTAGGCACACATGGCCATCCCCAGCTTTTATGTGGATGCTGAGAAACCAAACTCAAGTCCTCTCACTTTACTCAGGAAATGTTCTTACCCACTGAGCTTTCTCTCCAGACAATTTCAGTATCTTCAAGCCTTCCTTTTCACTCTTTTTGTTCATACATTCCTTTTCTTTTTCCTTTGGTTTTTTTTTTTTTTTTTTTTTGAGGTGGAGTTTGTAGTATGTAGTACTATGTAGTACTGGCTGTCCTTGAACTAACCCTGTAGACCAAGATGGCCTCAAACTCGGAGATCCGCTTGCCTGTGCTTCCCAAGTGCTAGGATTAAAGGCATGCCCATGCGTCTGCTGCCGGACATTTCTCTTTTAAGCCACAATCAAGCACCCACCATGCCTAGCTTTAGGACATTAAACAAGGAATCCAGTGTCAGCATGATGTCCCATGATTCTCTGTCCCAGGTCTTGCTGTCTTGGCACTGTCACCCCACTGAACACCCTGACTGCACAGAAAGTAGGGTCTGCAGAGGTCACAGGATGAGATGTCTCAGTCTTGCCCATCAGAGACACCAACTTTCTGCCTTCCTCTCTTGGGGATCACTCACTGTAGGGGAAAAAAAAAAAAAAAGCTACCATGTTGTGAGGTCACCTGCATGGAGAAGAGCCCAGCCACTCCCTCTTTCCACATGAGGGAGCCATCTTAGAAGTGGATTCCCAGAGCCCTAGCCAAGCCCTTGAGGACTGCAGTTGGCTCCAGTTTTGACAGAAGCTACCATGGTGGCCCTGAGCTAAGCAACTCCTCCCTTTCTTATTCACAGACGCCCTGTGTGAAATATGCATGACTGTTACTGGTGCAGTCTGTACAGCTTTCGAATGGTGCTTTACACACCAATAGATAACCAAAATAACTAGGAAAGACCAGTTCTGGCTGCCCAAGTAGAAAGTCCAAACTGTTCTGTTTGGAATTACCAACTAAAAATGAAGTATGCTCTAGCAAGTGTGATCTCACACCTTATTCCAGACACTGTGTGCATCTGTGCCATTCCCCCCCCCCCCCGAGTTTATCTAGTTACCACAAACCATCCAGGACCCTGGCTACATGATGAGCTTGTTAAGACCACTACATTTAGCCTGACGATGGTGATGTGAAACACTTGCCTTTAATCTCAGCACTTGGGAGGCAGAGGCAGGCAGATCTCTGTGAATTCAAGGCCAGCCTGGTCTACAGAGAGAATTCCAGAACAACCAAGGCTGTTACAAAGAAAAACTCTGTCCTTAAAAAAAAAAACAAAAAAAGACACTACATTTTATGGGTAGGTGGGTTTAACTATTTAACAAACAGGTGAGTTAGTCATGCAAGTGCTATCTTGTAAATATTTAAATGTGTAAAAGGTAATCCTCTCAAGGGATTACCACTCACCCCCTCCCTCCATGCAGATGGAGTTTATCATGTATTCTCTGTGATTCTGGATCACCATTATGTGAGGCCGGAAGGGTGGCTATGAAGACAGAAGGTGCCAGCTGTACAGGACATGGCATATCCTGTTATTATGGTTGGAGTATTAAGTGTCCCACAAAGGTTATGTTTAATACTTAGTCCCAAAATGGTGGTGCTATTTTTGGGAGGTCAGGGACACTTTAGGAGGTGGGGCTAGCTGGGAGGAAGTAGGTCATTTGGGGCATGTGGTTGGGCTATATTTTGCTGTCTTCCCTTCCTGTTCTTTGTTCAGCTTCCAGTCAGAAATGAGGGGAAGAAGCTTCTCTGTCACCTGTTCCCACTACCATGATGCTCTGCCCAAGTGCTTGGAGTCACATGACCTCCGGACTGAGCGCTCTGAGGCTGTGAACCAAAACAAATCCTCCTGTTTTAATGTTCTGTCAGGCATTCTGCCCGATTAATGAGAACAGCAGCTGACACACCTCATTGCTAAGCAATGTAGGACTGTTGAAGCCTTTTCTGTGACATTTCTGACACTAACCTCACAGCCAGAATGCTGTGTCACAGCCTTACTTTCCACAACTCTAGAAGCCAGAAGCTCACAACCATTGGAGCCAGCATGGTAAAGTTCTTGGGAAGACACTCTGCCTGGCTACCAGAGGCTGCCTTCTTATTGTGTCCTCAGAAGGCAAAGAGTGAGAGGCCATCTCTTCTATACGGCCGTGATGCCATCCAGGGAGGCTCCACCTTCATGCCCTAGTCATCTCCCAGAAGGCTGTACCTCCCAATGCCACCATCTTGGAGGTTAGAGGTTCATAGACCTTCAGCTCGCAGCACTGACCTTGTGCCGAAACATGCAGGATGCTCCTTTCCAAATTCCTGTCAGTCTTCTCCTGCACTCCCTCTATGCCCTTTTTATTTAATTTTTAAAGCCTTTAAGATTTCATTAATATTGAAAATTTTTCTCTAAATCAATTCATAGATTTATTAACTTTGTTTTAAAAGGAATCTTTCTGTCTCTGTTGCCAAGGGAAGATCAATATGATTTGCCAAAAATAGATAAGGATAAAACTAAATGCTGTAAAAAATAGACAGATATTATTCATTCCAAGAAGCTGTGGGAGCCAGAAGAGAGCTGAAGACCAAGGCTCATTCTCTTCATGTGTAAGGAGGTGGGCAAGGTGGTGATGGTGGAGATGAACTGATACTAAAGCAAGATTCTATCCAATCAGAAGGACGGAACAAGGTCACTTAACGTGGACTCCGACTACCACCCAAACCGTGGGGAGACTGGAGGAGCACTCCCTCCATCAACTCCCGTCAAAGCAGGTGTCCCCAAGTGTGCTTCCCTTGTGTATCCTCTGATTGGTCAATACCATTCCAAGCAAGAGCTACAGCTCTGCGTGATGCAAGCCCTCAGCCTCAGGGCTCTAATCATATTCTTTCCTGGTCTGGACCATGGAAGTTGAGAACTCCAGCTGTGGTACATATGCTGTCTGCTCTCGCTGTGTGATTCTGAGCAAGGCAATGGACATTTCTGAGCCCATTGGTAAATGAAGATGATAAGAAATGATCATTGGATTGCTGAGATGATCAAGGGTCATGGTGCATATGACATTTGCCTTCACTATAAAGAGGTTACATCTCTGGTGCCATATTTGCAACATGCATTTGAAGATACTGTGTTTGAGTTCCAGGAAAGCAGCCTACATTTCCTCCCTTCCTCCCTCCCTCCCTTCCTTCCTTCCTTCCTTCCTTCCTTCCTTCCTTCCTTCCTTCCTTTCCTCTTTCCTTTCCTTTTTTTTTTTTTTAGAAGAAAACTTTCCCTTTCTGACAATCACCAGGGCTAGAGGTTTTGTGAGTGGCATCTCTAGTTCCAATACCAGCTGAGCCATGGTCAGAACTTCCTCACACTTGGTTTAGATATTCAGGTTGCACCTGGCTGCTGACAAGCGATCTCTGCTGATTTACCTGCTTACCAGTGCAATCAAAGGGTGATGCATGGGAGAAGCAAGAGAGGACTGCATGGAAAAGTATCAGAACAAGTTCATCCACTGACACCCACCCCCTGGGAATGGCAGGATGCTGTCAGGGTGGGAATAGCAGAGAACTAACCTGGTACCTGTGGGAGCCCTTTTTCAGGATTCCAAGTGGCTTTACCCAGCAGGTCTGCATAGAGAAGATGATTGGACCACGGGCCTGAGTGCAGGTGTCTGAGATGGTCTGCACTTGGCTGTACTGGGGGAAGGTCTTTTACTCCACCTCTTGGCATTCCTTTATATACCCTGAGACAGTCAGTCCCTGCTGGAATAGGGTCCAGGCCCTCTCAAGGCTATCCTGTGTTTTCTATCTGTTTCTCCCCACTCGAAATCCTTCTATCTAATATTTCCTACTGCTCCTACTCAAGAGCACTCTGGGGAAATGTGGGGGTGGTGGGTAGCTAGTAAGAAGGTGCCAAGCTCATAAGAAATAAACTCTTAAGTGCATTGATTATGAAAAGCCAGGTGGAATATAGAGGATGTTCTCCTCTGTTCCAACACACAAGATCCCTTCACTTTTTCACTGCTTCCTCTTAACTCCCTGATGTTCACGGTGGGACTTGCCCTAATATACTAAGGCAATGAGCATTTTGATGCCTCTATATACAGTGTCATTAAGGAGCAGTGGGTAAACCTGATAGGTCAGGCTCCGAGCTAGGACCTCAGGATTATTTTAAGGAGCAGTCTACAGAATTCTCACCCCGTGGACAAGGACATGGAAACTGGGGGGTTGAAGGTGTGTGTCCTGCATTGGTTTCTTGTTTCTGCAGTAAACAGATTAGCATAAACTCAGTGTCTTGAAACAGTACAGATTTTACTCGCTTTTAGTGTTAGTGTCACAATCCCACCTCACAAGGCTACAGTCAAGATGTTGGCAGACCTGGCTGCCAGAGGCTCTGGAGGAGGAGTCCATTCATTGCAGCTTTCAACTTAAGAGCTGCAGATGCGCCTGCACAGAGTGCTTACCCAGCATGCTCAGTGCCCTGGGTTTCATCCTCAGCATCACATAAAACCCAACATGCTGTTGTATCCCTCTAATCTCAGCGCTAGAGAGGCGGGGCAGAAGATCAGTAGTTCAAGGCCAGCCTGGGCTATATGAGACCCTGTCTTGAAGGGAGGAAGAAGGGGAGGGAGGAAGAAAGGGAGGGAAAAAGAAATGGGGAGGGAAGGAGGGAAGAAGAAATGGAGGGAGCGAGGAAGGAAGAGGGGAGGGAAGAAGGATGGGAAAGTAATTGGTTGGTTTTTGGTACCATGCATTTCCTCTCAGTTTCTTTTGATTATTCTCTCGGCACCTCTCACTTTGTCTGATACCCCCACTTTTGGTGAAGACCAATCCAGGGCCTGATGTTGGCATGGTGAAGTTGTCGCTCCCTTTCCTCATTGTCCGTCATCTTTGGCATCTCTGAATGGGATTATGCAGACCCTCGAACCTAGAGCCAGAGAGGTCTGCTCTCCCTTGCCTCCCATCCATCAAGTGCTAGTCTGTGTTGGATCCCCGCCAGGCTGTGCTTGGAGTGCACCATCTGCACAGGATGCGAGCAGTATTTGTTCTAAGGGGTCCAAAAGCAGCGACCTGAGTAGCATCAGCTGGTGCTTCAGGATGAGCATCATTTCGCCATCTTTGTAGAAAAGGCACCGTGTTCTCTTGCACTCAGCAGTTTATGGGGTGCCATATTGTCTTTACTATTCCAGCCCCCCCACACCCCACTTGCCTACTTCCAAATGTGTCTGCCTGTTATTAAACAGCTCCATGTTCCTGTCAGAAAGAATCATTTCATGGAGAGGGAGGCCCATCCAGATCAGTGAAAGATACCTTTTTGGTTAGCATATCTGAAGCCTACAGATCCCAGTTCTCTGTGGATCTAAAAAAGCCTCCATTCCAGACCTCCTGGACAGTCACTCATCTGCCTTGTAGAGAAAGAGCTCCTGACTGAGGGAAGATGCCCTTCTGCCTGATAAACTCAAACCTGCCAGGACTGGCAGAAAGGGATGTTCTTCATCCCTCCCAGGTATTTGCCAAACTTAGAAAATGTTCGTTGGCCTTGTGTCTAAGCTGTCTTCAAGGTGAAGAATCCAGTTTATTAGTCTTTTGTAACTCTAGAGGAAGTAGACTCATAGCAATGGCTGTTAATCTGTTCTGTGGATTTAATACTCAGGTTGCATGGTGGCTATTTTTTTTATTATGTCAAAACATAGACTAATATATCATATCATATCATATAATAACATATCATGACATATGTTAACTCTATGTGGGGGTACTTATTCAGTGCCATTATGTTCATTTACGTCTCCACTATCTGTGAGAATCCCTCCTCTTCTTCACTTGCATTCTATGCTTTCAGCTACCCATAGTAAACCATATTCTGCAATTACTAAGTAAAAAATTCTACAACTAAGCAATTTGTAAGTTCAAACAACATACTTCCTTCTGTAAAATGATGAAATATCATGCTGTCTTGCTCCATCTCACACAGGACATCAGCCAGCCCTTTGTCTAGCGTATTTACACTGTCCACACTACCCACCTGTTAGTCACTTAGCAGCCATCTTGAATGTACAATGGAATATCCACAGTGTCATGGTGATTACACGTAGGGCCATGCTCTTTGCAGCTTCAGGCACCCATTAGACATCTTGGAATGTATCTCTGTAGATAAGAGAGGGTATCTATTGCATAGCTAATATTCTCTCATTGTCTCAAACTCTGTTTGTATTAAACATGAGTAATGTTCTCCTTGATCCCTGTGATAACCTCTGCTCTACTTCCTCCTTCTGTGAATTTGCTCCTTCTAGGTATTGTATATAAATGGAATCTGACAATATGCTCCAGGTTGGTCAATTAACACCTACCATCCAGGTCTATCCCTATTGTAGCATATGTCAAGACCCCACCCTTTTATTTGTTTATTCTCTGGTAATTTCATACATGAAGACAATATGTTTAGATCCTATCTCCCTTATACTCCCACTGGTGAGTTCCTTCCCTCTTCCTGTTAAAGCATTGACTAGCTTGATGCCATGCAGGTCTTGTGCTGACAGCCATAGGTGCTGTGAGTTTGTGAATGCAATGGCCCTGTCATTTCCAGAAGACATGATTTAGCAGCAGTCCTCCCCATGTACTGGCTCTTACAGTCTTTCCTCTCCCCATCATCGATGATATTCCCTGAGCCTTGGGGGAAACAGGGTGCAGTTCCTTCATTTTTTTTTTCTATTGGTAATACTCCTTTGTACAAAAGGCAGTTTAGTTGGCAGATGGTTGGACTTCCTCTCACTTTGGGCTGGGGTGAGCGATGCTCTTATGAACACTTTCACACAGCCAGCTGTCTAAATCTTGCCCTCAGTTCCTTTGAAAATTGATCTCGGAGTGAAGTTGCTGGGTGGTAGGCTGGCTGCATCCTCACCTCTTCCCAGATGTCGTGACTGTGTCGTTACATTTGCACAGGTAGCTTGTAAGCTTGTAAGCCAACAGCACTTGGCTTCCCTTTCTTTATTTTTTTAAGTTTAACCTTGGTTTTCATTTTTATTTAAAAAGTTTTGTTTTTAATTATGTATGTATGTATGTATGTATGTATGTATGTATGTATGTATGTATGTTTGGGTCTGTGTGTGGTTATGTGCACAAGTGAGTGCAGGTGCTTTCAGAGTCCAGAATAGAACCCCTGAAACAGGAGGCAGTTGTGAGCCTCCTGATGTGTGTCCTGGGAACGAAACTTAGGTCTTCTGTTAGAGCAGTGTGCACTCTAAACTGCTGACCCTCTCACCAGCCCTTGCCTTCTTAGTTTAAAAAGGGATATCTCACTGTGGCTTTCTCTTATATTTCCCTAATGATTAATGATGTCAAGCATCTTTCCACGTTACTTCCCCCCTCCCCAAGTTTCCATTTTCTTTGAAGAAAGTAACATCCACATCTTACACTCAGAGGCCATTTCTCTTCCTTGCTTTCTCTTGGCTTGTGGCTACATTCCAACAACTCGAGTTTCAAGGGCACTAATTTCTTCTGCTGCTGTTTAGAATTTGAGGTAAAAAGAAAACAGTAATTGAAATAGACAGTCGTTATTTACATCAGGGAGGTTGGTATTACACACCCTGGTGCTCTTTCATTAGCTGTATTATGTTCTTATTATGTGTTTTACTAGGTAATTGTAATCTGTGGCTTTGGGATTTTGTAGCTTTCTTTTTGGTTTACTTTATAAACAGACAGCAGTGTGAGTGTAAAAGAACCAGGCCTTCATAGGAAAAAAAAAAAAAAAGAAGAAGATGATGAAGGAGAATGAAGTCTCAAGCAAGCTAGAAGAGATATGGAAGCCAGAAATGAAAAATCAGCCCTTCAGAGGTTACTAATCTTCAGATAGGTTTTCTCTATAGTTTTCAGAGGTGACCAATTGAGCTCAGTTGCTTGGAATGTAGTTTGTCGCTCTAATTGCGAAGCATTTTAATTATCCGGCACGTTTTATGCTGCTATGAAATGCTCATTCCAGAGTCTGCTGGAACGCCTCTCTGTGCAATGAGAAAGTGAATATTCTCACCAGAGATTAGGTGGCAACATAGGCAGGACTGTCCAGTCAAAGAGAAAGGAGGACACGACTCACTGCCGTTGTGTGCGGGCAGGAGATGGTCACTGCACCAAAGAGCAGGCGAGGCAGATTGTCACCAATCTGTGTTGACCATCGGAATCGAAACAAGCCCCTGAAGGTCTGGTGATGGACTGCAGATGCTTTCCTCTTCCAGCCTCTGCTCACTTTGGCTTTGTTATGCTGCTTTAAGAACGTCACAAGACTGGGTCTGGTCCTTAGGTTCTGGCATTTCATGGTGAGGTATTTTGATATTCCAAACATTTGGTAGAAGGATGGAAAGGTTAAATGGAAATCATCTGAAGGCTCCAAAGAGATTAATATTTAGTGAGTGCTTAGTATATACCAGGTGCTATTCAGGCCATCTACTGACAACTGAGAGATTAGGGGAGGGTCACCATCCATCCATTCATCCATCCATTCATCCATCTATCCGTCCACCCTTCTATCCAACCATCCATCCATCCATTCAGAAAGCCAGGAAGTCATCCATCTATTCGTCCATCCATCTAACCAATCATCCATCCTACTGTCCACCCACCTATCCATCAATCAGTTCATCCCGTTACTCATTCATCTATTCATCCACCCAACTGAACTATCCTCCCATTCATTCATCCATTATCCATCCATGCTCTATTCTTCTGTTTTCCTTTACTCCCACCCTTTCTTTTCTTTCTCACTTTGTTACTTCTTATCTACAAGAATTCGCTCAGTGCTCATAACACAGTGCGCATGCATCCTAGCCTTTGCTGACACAGTAAATAAACAAAACAAGGTTTTGTATTCTGTGAGGCTGTTAGATAAAACGGGTAATTAGTAAATACAATTCTCTCGACTGAAATCCTCTTACATGTTTGTTTATTTGTTTCTAATATATCATTTACGGTGTTAGCCAGGAACTAGATGGGAGCCTGAAACTTTACCCTTCTTTTAACAGGATAAGTTCAAAATTAAAAAATTACTACCCACTGTAGGCTGTAGACAACTAAGGGACAGAGAACTCTCTAAAACTCCAGGACTCTAACTTTGGGAGTGCTGAGGCAGTGCACCCAAGTGAGGAAGGAGTCAAGTAGGGAATCCTGGGGTAAGACTGAAGCAGGTCCACCCAGTAGATGGTGATTCCTTCTCATTGAAGTCCCTTGCAGATGTGACTCCCTTGGAAGCCACTCTCTTTAGTCCCAGGTAAGGATGTCTCTGGAGAGCCCTACCTTGAAAGCCACCAGGAATCTGCCAGTAGGGGTACCTAGGAAGGTTCCTGATTAGAGGGACAGAATTAAGTTGCCCACAGGGTGATGCCTCCAGAGAACTTCACACTAGAGCCTAAGGCCTTCGGTGTCCCTCTAGTGCCCTCTACTGGCATGTTTGACATGGTGCCAGCTGGCAGAGAGAAAGCAGTTTTGGGTCCTAATCCGGGCCAAAGCAGCTGGGTATGTCAAAGACAGGTCATCAGTTGACAACTGGGACAGATGTTCGTAAGTACTGTGGGAAAATAAACCAAATGAAGACAATGAGAAGGGCCAGGTGTACCATTTGATAGAGAGTATTCAAGAAAGGCCTCTCTGGAAAGGTGGCATTTGAATGTGGTCTTAAGGGAGTGATGTCACTGGTGGAGCATTCCAGATAGAGGAAATAGCAAGTGCAAAGGCCCTTGGGTCAGAGATGATATGACATGCTTGAAGAAGAGGCATCAGTGACACAGTGGATGTGAGTGAGGACTTAGAGATGCCTGAGAGTTAGCGTGCGGTCACAGCATACATACTAAAAGAGGAAGGCTTCCTTCTGGAGAGCCTGGTGTAGGGAAGCTCCTCCGACTGCTTTCTCTTCTTCCCAGAGAGCCACTGAGTAGATTGGCGAGGGGTGGGGCGATGTGGATGGAAACAGAGACCCCACCGGAAGCTCTGCAGTGATCCAACTTAGAAAAGACCTTGGAGCCAACATAAATACAAGGTCAAAGTGGTTTCAGTTCTGTTTGGGGTGATGAATGAGCTTGGAAATAAAGGTGGAGTTTGTGTACATAAAGCACTCATGAGGACTCTTATAATGATGAAAATGGCAAATTATATGTTGCATTTGTGTTCCCTCACTACAAGGCACTTAAGAAACAGAAAAGCAGTGACATGACTCAATTTCCTGATGAGACTAACAGTGTGTATGTGTGCTGGCCCTGGACCTTCTCTCACCTCCATCACTTGGCCAGTGTAGAGATGGTCCTCACCTCTAAGCTTTCTCCTTATAGATAACACATCTGTAGAAAATCAGTGGCTGTCACTATGGCGTAGCTAGCATCTCTCACTGTATTCATGTAGACTGGCTGAGCAGCAAGCCCCAGCGACCCTCCGGTCTCTGCCCGTCTTATGCTGGGATCACAGGAACATGCCACAGCACCCGACCGATTTTGTGGGTCCTGAGGATCCACGTTAAGGTTCTCATGCTTCCACGGCAGGCACTGTATTGGCCAAGCCATCTCCACCTGCTCTAGTTCAGTATTTGTTGCCCTAAGACAAACCTAAATGTATGTTTTCTAACTGTACAGCCCATGACCTTTTCTCTGTCACCGCTGTCTCTGGCTCCTCCTGGACTGTCGTTAATTAGGACTCCCCACTCCTGCAATCTCAGGAACGACCAGCTGTTTCCTAGCATGGAATGGGGACTGTCCCTGATCCCACTCATGCTAAGTCACTGGCTGGGTGGGACACGGACAACAAATATTTGGCTCTTGGAGAGACATTCCTACCATGTTTCTAACAATGGTGGCAGCCGTGTACGCTGTCCTTCATGTGAGCTGAAGTTTTATGATTCTGTGTTTATGGGAAAACGCTGTTACTATTCTTAGACTGGCGGTTCTCACTTATTCATAGCTCGGCTCTGCTTGTGGGTGGAATGAGAAGTTATAATAGAGCGCAGGTGCCTCGCATTGTTTTCCGTTCCTCGCTGGATCGTGTTTATTAAAAAGGAAATCACAGTGGTGTGTCTGGAACTGCCTCTGAACAAATAACCCACAGGGAGGAGTCCCAGGAAGGTGGGCAGGAGGCAGCGCACCAAGAGAAGCAAAAACAAGTTTGTGCTAATTGGGATCAGGCGCTACTTTGCATGAGAATGCTGAACAAGAGCGTGGCTGCGACATAATTACTGGCCTCAACCTTTGTTGGCATACTTCACATACTTCCACGGGAAGAGCCACAATTTGAATTTAACACATTTCTTGCCCCCGCCCCCCGCCCGGGCCTTTAAAGGAATTTGAAAACAGGATTGCAGAAGAGGTCTTTTCTAAACGTTCAAGTTGCTCACGAATTTATTGATACACACACTACCACCACCACATTGTAGACAACTCTATCTCACTTGGTGCTATTTGGTTCCTTGGAAAAGCCATTCTGACTCATTCAGAGGAAAGCTGGAGACTTTAATTCAAATGAGATGTGACTTAGCTGTTGGAATCCACATCTCCATAATCTTATGTCAGTTTTCAGCCAGATGCTTGAAAGACTCCATGTGAATGTGTGTTTCTATATGTGGATGTGGTGTGTGTGCAAAAGGCAATCCCTGGCCCATGTCATTGCTTTGGTCTTTGAGGCACCCGCAAGAGATGTTCCAAATCCCGCCACAGAGCCATGTACCAAATGTACTTCTTCATTCAGAAGTCACCGCTTTGTAAAAAAAAGATAAATTGGACATAACCCATGGCACTGGTACTCATGGTCCTGAGCCGTGGATAGAGCAATATATCCATAGGAGCAGAGCACTGGGGTCACTTGCTGTAGTTTTAAGGCATTGGAGCGGAAGAGAACAGTTCATCCAAATGGGGGTACGGGGTAATCTGCATGTAGATACCACATCAGAGGACACTGAGGAGGTAAATTAATTAATCTTCCAGTCTCAGGAGGACTGGGAAGGGCTTTCCTCATGCAGAGGCATGAGCCTCAACAAACGGGGACACCTGAGGACATTGACACATTTAGGGAATAGCATAGAGTCCTCCATGGCTAGCATGTCCAGTTTGTCCAGGGGATGCTGGAGAGACAGGGAAGCTGGACAGAGAGGAAGGGACCTCAAAGCCCACATCCCTGACAGATGAGAAGAGGAGGCATGGTCACCAGCCCCCCCATCAAACATGGTCCTATTTTTAGAAGGGGTCTGGCTCCTGAAATACCTCGGCTCCTCCCTGGCTCCTCGCCTCTCTGTTCATTGAACTGAGAAATTATCAGGGCTATATTCAGCCCTCACCAATAATAACATGTAACCAAAATATCTCATGGATTTGCGACTTAGGAGTGTTTTGACTGTTCCCAGCAGACTCTTTGAGAGTCACAGTGTGGACCCCACCCCCAACCCTGTCTGGCTTTTTGATGAGTAAAAATGAGCCTCTTTCTTTTCTCTCTCCAAAGTGATGTTCTTTTGTGGCTTGTCTGCGTCTCCAAGAACAGCCATACTCAAGCGCATTCTTCATCTCTAACTGAAACTGAGAAGCCACCCTGGCACCCTTCTGGGCTAGGGGTGGGTATCAAGGGTGTAGAGGCTGCCCACCTTTCTGCAGTCTGGGGAAGGAGGTAGTTCTTAACCTCTGTTACCACCTTGCTCCTGTCAGGATAGGAATGTCATCTTTATGGACAGGACATGAACCTTAACAACAAGGTAGCAGCAGTAATTTACACAGGAAGTGGGAGTCCATTGGACGAGAAGCATTCTCATAATCTCTGCCATCATTTCCTCTGCAATTCTAGCTATTGTTTCCTTTAGCCAAAGGAGCTTTGACCTCTGCCTCACCGCTTCCTCGAGAATCAAGAGCAGACTATCTCCTTCCAGCCTGGTCTCATTGACGTTGCTCAGTGAGTATATAGTGAGCTTGTGTCCTTCTGAATCGAGGTCAGTGGCAGCCACTAGCACTCTTCAATGCAGGACCATGTCATAAGGCTGGCTACTCTTCCCTGTGGAGATCAGATGTTTGCCCTATAGATTATGGCTTCAGAAGGCCCCAGGTCAGCTTCCAAACACTGAAAACCCTTGGGAAGTGAATTGGGGAAGAAGAAAATGTATAGCATGTTTCAGGGATATGAGGTGGCACTTTCAGGGTGATGCCTAGATTGGATTGGACAATAAGCATAGAGATTGGCGCTCTGGCATCTAGAACCAGGCCTGCTTGCCTTGGGTACTCACTCGCTTATTCTGATTTAGCTTAAACTGTGCCTCAGTTTTCTCATCTGTCAAATGGGAATCGGTCCTAGTCTGCTTTCCGTTACTATGATAAACACCATGGCCAAAAGCAACTTGGGGAAGGGTTTATCTGGCTTACGGGTTACAGTTTGTCACTGAGGGAAGCCAAAGTAGGTGGTCAAGACAGGAACATCAAGGCAGCAACTGAAGCAGAGACCATGAAGGAATTCTGCTTACTTGCTTGTTCCTCTTGGTTTGCCTAGGGATGGCACCACCCACTGTGGACTGGGTGGACTGGGCCCTCCCACATCAATCGATAGTCAAGTCAGATATGCCCACAGGCCAGTCTAGCGGAGGTAATTCCTCAGCTGAGGCTCCTTCTTCCCAAGTGACTCTAATTTGTGTCAAGTTGGCAAAAGCTAATCAACACAGGATCCCAACTGTAATTATGAGGTCTCAGTGAGGACCCACGCACCGTGAGAGTGGCTGCCTATTCAGCAGTAGTCTGTGTGACCCACTGAGAAGTGTAAGTTTTTCTCTTTTAGCAGCCTTGGGGTTGAGCACATGGCTTTGCCGATGCCGAGCAAGCTCTCTCTTGCTGAACTGCTGCCCCAGCCCAGAACTGTAACCTTTAGAGGTTTAGTTCACTTGGAGTCCTCGTGGACACTTAGTTCGCCAAATCCTATGTTTACACACCATGAATGTTTTCACGATACCTCTGAGGAAAAGGAGGATATATGAGCATGAGTGCAGAGCAGGCATGTTTCGGGGATTGGTGTTTAGGAATCACTGTTGCTTGGTTTCTTTATTTCATCATGCTCTTGGCTGTCCTCTCTCCCTCTCCTCCCTGTCTCTCCTATATAACAGACATTGACATTGAGCCTGTGCCATCCATGTGTCCACACTGCCCAGCAGGACATTGTATAATAAATTGGAGGTGCTTTATGTCTGTATGGTTCAGCTCAGTGGTCACCCATAGCTACCACGCACTTGAAATGTGGCTAGTGTGACCGAGGGACAATTGAAGCTTGATTCAATTGACTTTAATTTAAATAATTTAAGCAGCCAGATGTCCCTGGTGGCTGTTGGAATGGACAATACCATGGAGGCACTACAGACTCAGACAAAAGGCAATCTGTGCCTTGCTGCTGAGGACCTCTGGTCCTACAGGGGTCAGACATCCTGAGTGACAATCAGCAGCAGAACGTTCCTGAGCATGGAGATTGGTACCTGGTGCTGGGAAAACTGGTGTGGCCATAGTATCCGAGAAGATGCTAGCACAGGGTACAGAGCTTCTGTGAACTTCTGTTTTCTCCTAAGATTTATTTTTTTACTTGTGTATATGTATGTGTGCCCGAGTGAGGTTTATGCACACCACATTTGTACAGATACCTGTGGAGGCCAGAAGAGGGCATCAGATCTCCCAGAACTGGAGTTATAGGCAGTTGTGAGCTACTCCATGTGGGTACTGGGAACTGGACTCAGGTCCTCTGCTAGAGCAATGACTGCTCTGAACTGTGGAGCCATCTCTCCAGTCCGTTTGCTTGTTTTGAAATCGTGTTTTTACCTGTGTGTGGTTTTGTGTGTGTGTGTATTTGTGTATGTGTGTGTGCAAGCCCTCACACATACGCATGTGTGTGTGTGGGATGTGTGAATATAAGCACATGTGTGCTGTGATGCACACGTCGTATGAAACAGGATCTCTCTCAGCGGTCACTGCTGCATAGGCCATGCTATCTAGCCTGTGCATTCTCATATGTTGTCTCTGTTCCCCAATCTCCTGGCAGGAGCTGCTGCTTTGGGGTGGCTTCTGAGGATCTGAATTTAAGGCATTGTTCTTGTACAGCAAGTGTGTTCCTGACTGAGCCATCTCCCCAGCCTGAGAAATTAAAAACAAAAATCTACTTATTTTATGTGCATGTGTGTGGAAGTCAGAGGACAGTTTGTGAAGTCTGTTTTCTCCTTCCGCCACGTGACTCCTGGGGATGGAACTCAGGTTGCATGGCACATGGCAAATGCCATTCACTTGCCAAATCTCTGGACAGCCACTTTCTGTAAATGCCAACACATTTCCTCTTGACGGGGGCTATTACTACCAGCCACATAGATGACGTTTCTCAGATTCAAGTCTGTGATTCTTTTCTTTCCCAACTTTGGCTTATTATCAAGGGGAGCCTGATCCCCTCGCAGCCTGCTGCCTGATTTACCCTTTCACCTCTCCAGCTCCTCTGTTGGGTTCTTTTTCACTCCAGTTCTGGGTAACCACTGATCCACCCCCATTAGTCCTCACCCCTGCGAAAGGCAAGTTTCATAGAACTGGCTTAGCACTTGGTAAAGAAGGCGGTGACAGCAAGACCACAAGCTAATAAATACACTGGTATTCACCTCATGCTGGACCTCAGTATGATTGATGCGTGTGTTGTTAAAGCAGGGTGTCACATGTTCATGCTGTCATCCTAGTCTCGAGATGACTGTGAGGATGGGGCCAAGTCATTTCACAATCTGGGTGAGCGTTCCAAGCTTCTCAGAAGACCAACGCAATAGAAACTCAAGGTATGAAATTAAAGGTGTGATCTCCCAGTCATTTTACTTAGCACCTTCTCCATTGTGTTTTCTCAGCACATCGGGTGAGAGCTTCATTCACCTTCCCCTCTCCCATGTGAGTGCACAAAGAAAGGTTTACAGTGCTCTTAGAAGGAACGTTTCTCTGGAAAAACCATATAACCTATTACATTTGTGTCCCCGCTCCACCGCCCCCCAAGGCCTGAGCCACTTCTGTCCTGTCCACTGGAAGGCACTGGTCCATCAGCCCCCAGCATCAGCTCCAGGCTAGCTCTTTTAAGGAATGCCCACGTTTACCCAGCAGTGTGCATTTCCCACAAGGTGGCTCTTGGCAGGGGTATGATACCTCCCCACCTCCCGGCAGTCACCTGCTTGGTTCATTCCAAATCCTAGTTTAGATTCCCAGCTATTTTGGGGGGAGTTGACAGGTCTGAATTAAAGCGATGAACTTAATCTTCTTGTGGGATGCTGTAGCTGGAAGGGGTTCACTGAGATCTCTGTAGTGTCTAAAATTATCTGTCCTGCATATCCCACCATTGGGAAACACAGACATGGCTCCAACAGGTCATTTTTATTTTAAAAAATAAGATATTAAAGTCCAGAAAAGGCTGCTACCAGTAAGGCTAGTCAACACCACTCACTTGCCCTGTGGAAAGGTCTGTGTACACCACTTTGTGTAGATATTTTAATGCTTACTTGTGTAGCTACAGGCTGTATTACAATCTCCACTTTAGGGCGGAGGAGTCCTAGTAAATGTCGGAACTGGGACCACTCACAGTCATCCTTTTTTTTTTTTTTTTTTTTCTAAATCCCAGGCAGCAAGCTGGGGGCAAAGGTGGGATTTAAACCTTTGTCTTCACAGGACAGGAAAAGGAGAGCAGCCTGGGAAGCGGGCAGGCTCCGTGGTTGTTTCTCCCCCCTCTTCACCTCTTCACCTCATGTGCTGCTTGAAACCAAAGGCTCCAGATTGGAGACACAAAGGAAGAATTTGGAGCCACTGCAGTGAGCCTTTTTGAGCTAAACTGCATGTCCCCAAGGCCAACGTCTCCAGAACACAGTTGTGAACTATAGCAAAGGGAAGCTGTATTATATAGCAGGCCTTTTTCAAGTTTTTCTGCAAGTCCAGTGTTGGGATTGCAACCTTAATCATAGCACCGTCTTTCTGAAGATACTTCCAATGTTGCGCTCATTGTGGGGAGCAGTGATGTATTTATTGACACCAAAATGGAGACTATGACTCAGACATTAAAAAAAAAATAACCTTTATATGGGTGAGAGATGGATTATAATGGTTGCATGGTACCTAGGGTATCTACACCAGAACTGTCTGCTCTCTTAACATCACACATATAGATGCTGATGGGCTTCTCTTGAGCTCTGGTTACAGGACACGGCACCTGTGCAGTTTAGTGCTAGCATGGCATGACAAGGCAAACAAAGGCAGGTTTGGGATGATGGGGACATGCCTGGCCTTGAGGAGGAGGCAGATTGAAAGATGCCGCTGCCAAGAAAGAAAGAAGACAGAGAGAATTTGCACCCACACCCAGTGACATGCTAGGTGATCATCTCTGCCTAGCAGATCACTCTGCACCAAAGCAAGGGCCCCCAGCAGGGAATGGGACAGGCTGGAAGGAGTTTGTAAAAGTTGGAAGGGATATAGGGAAGCAGAGGAGATAAGTGGCATTTACTAGGCACAAGGATGTGCCTGCCATGGCTTGTGGGGCTTTGTTGTTGGTTTGTTTTGTTTTGCAAAGACATGAATGTCTTCTAAGTAATGACAGTGGCAATGATAACGGTGATGCTGGTGACAGTGATATCAGTTCTGATGATGATGTTGATGGTAGCAATGATGACATTGGGGTGACATGTTCCCCAGACTCACTCTGTCTCACGCAATGTCCCCAATTCTCTGTGTGCAATGGCATGCTGAATCACTCTGGTCCTCAGTCTCCTCATCTACAGAGTGGGAGGAAATAACAACAGTGACTTCATCAAAGAGTGTTGGTGAGGATTACATGAGGAAGTGCACACTAAGCACCCAGATAACACCCTGACATTTGCCAGACTCTCAGTCAGTGGCAGCCGTAACATTGTCACTGTGATTGATTGGTTGGTTGGTTGGTTGGTTGGTTGCTTGGTTGATTGATTGTGTGTGTAATGTATGACTGTACTAGTATTGTGTGTATGCATGTGTGCATGCACACATTTGTGTGTGTGTGTGTGTGTGTGTGCATATGTGTGTATGTGCAGAGGCCAGAAATTGACATCAGATATCTCTCTCTGTTGAATTTAATTTGCTTTTTGAGACAGGGTCTCTCACTTAACCTTGAACTCACCTATTGGCTGGGCTAGCTGGCCAGTGAGCTCTGGGGATCTGCTTGTCTCCTCTAGCCTCAGCTCCACCAGTGCTGAGAGTGTAGAGATGTGTGTTCACGCCTGGCTTTTTACACATGAGTGCTAAGGATCTGAACTCAGGTCCCCATGCTTGATTCCAGGCATTTTCCCTACTGGGCCATCTCCCCAGCCCTGCTAGCATTGTTTTAGGTACTCCTAAAACAATTGGGCTTATGAGAAAGAGCCCAATGAATAGTCTAGAAAGGAAGTGCTTGACATCTCTGTCAAACCTATTGTTCCAAGGCCTTTCTTCTTATCCTTAAACATCCACTATCAGGCCTGAGGCTGCCCAGGGGTACTCTTGGCTGGCAGTTATAGAGGTTCTCTGGAAGAGGAAGACTATGTCTGCGATGCCTGACATCATATTCAAAGCCTGTGGCCCCATGGACAAAAGCCATGTAGCCAGCTGGTTAGAGATGCCCAGAGGCCAGGCTGGCTGGATAAGTGCAGGTAAAGGAGCCTAAACCTGCTCCCAGGTGGTCCAAGTAGCCATAGTGATTAGAGCCAGAGAGAAACTAAATTCTAGAGGCTTGCACTGTCTCCAGGGAATACACTAATTGAGAAATAACATCCATAAAAATAATTCAATAGTTGTATGTACAGCTAAAAACAATAACCAAGTGTGACTGGCTGTCTAAGAATTAAGCTAAGTGAGATGAAACATCTTCACTGGCGGGCACTCCCAGTGAAGGGCTGTGGCACTCCTCGCTCTTCCCACCACCGAGGGCCGGGGACCTCTTCTGGCTGCAGAAATTGTCACTTCTTAGCAGCAGCTCTCAGCACCTTACTCCACAGGGCTCTTTGAGTGGCAGATGCTAGGAGAGACTCAGTTAAGGCTGTTTCTCAGAGTACAAGGTGACAGGCTCACCCAGGGCCGGTGGTGGTGGTAAATGCTTAACCACCGGATTTCTGAGGTAGAGCTGTGTACTTAGTACATCATAGACACACCAGCATGAGAGTACAGACATGAAGTAGGCACAACCCACAGCTCACAAATAATAGTAAGAGACACGGTACTCTTCCTTGCAAAGTCAAGATGGTCAGTTTTCACCTGGTGCTTTTGCTGAATTTTTCCCTACCTGCACCTGTGTTGCCCAACCATCACTGAGTATGTGATTGGGACGTGTGTCTCCAAAATGAATATTGGTTGGTATTTTTATTTGCCGTAATAAGTCAAAGTCAATGTGAAGTGCTTGAGGTATGAACTGGAACACTGGTTGCTTGTTACAGATGTGACCTCCTTGCTGAGTTGCTGTTCACAGTGAAACATCAATAGACATGTCACGCTTTATCTGAATTGATAACGTCCTACATCCCACTCTTCAGTCCAGACAATAGATAAAACTGTGAAATCATAATAGTCTCCAGAGGCTACCTACTGTTTCCATGGCGTGGATGCCACTGTGGCCAGTTTTAAAGTTAGTGTGACATTACCACACAGGGGGTGGGGAGACATGGCATCTTCATATAATATCTCCACCATGCATACACAATATGGACAATGACCTCGGGAGCATAAATAAGAGGAAAACAATAAAATCATTGATGTTATGAGTTTTGAGCTTTGTTTTGTTTTTTACTTCTTAGTAGCATAATTTATCAGGTTACACAGTGTAATTATTGCTTTCATTGGTATGATTGAGCTATTTCTCACATACCTTGCAAAAAACCCATTAAAATGTGCAATTCAGTCATGGGATTGTGCCTTCTTCATCGTGGTCTAATTTTATAACAGCCTGTCTTCCATAAAAGAAATGCTGGGACTGGAGGGATAGCACAGTGGGTAAAGGGCTTGCCGTTCAAGTTCAGATGTCTGATAGCACACTTCTGTACTTCCAGGGCTGTGATGAAATGGGAAGCAAGAACAGGAAAGTCGCAGGTCCGCCAGCCTCGCATGTGCAGAGGTGGACAAGAGAACCTGCCTCAATCAAACAAAGTGCAAAGAGAAGACAGTCCTCTCTCTCTCTCTCTCTCTCTCTCTCTCTCTCTCTCTCTCTCTCTCTCTCTCTCTCTCTCTCTCTCACACACACACACACACACACACACACAGAATGGGGAAAAAAGAAATTCTTCACTCACAGCTGTCAATCTATTACTCTTTAACTGTGTTCTTTAAAGAGTTGATCTTTGTAACATCATTTACAGCATTTCTTTCATGCCGGGAACTTTTCTAATATATTTTGTTGTGATAGAGTTGACACAATAATCACCCTTTTACACAGTAAAGTATAAAATCCAGTGACTTTTCTTACGTTTTCAATACTAAACTCCAATCAACAGTCAATTCCTAAATATTTTATCTCCCCAAAGAAGTCCTGTACCCATTAGGCTGTCATTTCTCATTTCCCTCTCCCAACCCCCAATAGCCACTAATCTAATATTTGTATCCATGCACATGGCTATTCTGGGTATTGTGTTTACATGGAAGCATGAGGTGTATGACCTGTGGTGTCTGACTTCTCCACTGGCAGAATGTTCTCAAGGTTTATTCATGTTGGAGAATACATCGCTATTCCATTTTTCTTATTCTGAGTGACTAATGTTCACTGCGTACTGTACCTTATTTATCCAGTCACTGGTCGCTGGGCATTGGGTGGTCTCTGCTTTGGGGCTATTGTGAATTATGCTGCTATAAGTATTTATGTTCTGGTCTCTTGTGGGCACCTGTTTTCCATTCACTTGGGCATTGGAATGAAATAGCTTGGTCATATGGTAATCCTATATAAAGCATTTTAAAGAGATATAAAATGGTTTTCCATGTTGGCCACACCATCTATATTTCCAGTGGTGAATGTATGAGGGTTATAACCTCCTCTTACCCTTTGGCAATACTTGTATTTTAAAAAATTATAACCATCTCAGTAGGTGCTTTTGCTTTTGCTTTCTTTACTGACTAATAGTGTTGAGCCATTTTATGTGTTTATTGCTTCTTTGTTTGGGGGAGAGTTTTGTAGTTTTCTTTTACATTTGTGTGTGTGCATGTGCGTGTGCATGTGTGGTGTACATGTGGAGGTCAGAGGACAACTTATGGAAGCTGGTTCTCTTCTTCCTTCATGTGGTTCCTGGGCATCAAATGCAGGTTGTCAGGTTGGCAGCAGGTGTGTGCCCCTGCTTAGTCATCTTGCCATTGCTTGTTATTTGTATAAATACATTGGAGCATTACCTATTTAAGTTCTTTGTCCTCCTCTCTAACTGGGCTCTTTGTCATTTTGATTAAGTCATAACATTTATTTATATATTTTGGACATGATACCTTTACCATATAATTACTGTGTGGTTTGCAAGCTTTTACTCCCATTCTGAAAGCTGTCTTAATAATATTGATAATGTCCTTTGAGTAGCAAGATATAAAATTTTAATGAAGTCCAGTTTATGTCTTGCTTTCTGTTCTTATACTTTTGGTGAAGTATCTAAGAAGCCATTGCCAAATTCAAGGTCATAAAGGACTTACCCCGAGTTTTAGCCTCAGAGATGAACAGTTTTTGCTCTTACGTTTAGATTGTTAACCTATAGTACATTCATGTTCATATGTGGAATGAGAAGAGGGTTCGCCATCATTATTTTGCATGTGAATGTCCACTTGTCCCAGCACCATGGACTGAGAAGACTGCTCTTCCCCCATCAAATGATTTTCGTAACCTCAGCAAGGGCTGGTTGTCCATCAAAGTAAGGACCGTTGTCAGGACTCTCGGTCCTATTCCACTGACCTCTGTGTCTCTCCTGATGCCCGCCTTGCACTGTTTCAATTCTTGTCCCTTTGAAATGATCTTTGAATCTGGAAATGTGAGTCATTTGACTTTGTTGGGATAAGTTTGGATTTTAGGGATCCCTTGTGTTTCTAAACGAATTTTAGAATCTAGAAAATTTCATTTTAATCAAGGCTACATTCAAAAGTTGGGTTATGCAACCCCTCGAAATGTAAAGTGCAGCTCCTGTGAACCAGTATGAAACAGCTTCTGCTCATCAGGAAGTACCCTTGCACACCCAGATCCACTTCCTATTTCTCACTTTGAGCCCTCGGTATTCATGTATTTGTTAGTTCTCCTGTTATTCATTTGCTCTATAAAAGATGTTATAGCAGAACATCATAGCTACAATCTTGGGATTCCAAGGCAGAAAGATCTAGACTCAAACTCTGCTTCTATCACATAGCTGGGTGGCTTAGGGCAAGATACTTCAGCCCCTCAAATCCCGTTTCCCTGACTATAAAATGGTAACAGTTGTTATCCTTTCATTGTGCTCTTGAGTGGATTAGAGGGAATTTATAACACCAGGCACATAGGAAGTCAGTAAATAAAACAAATCACATCCTTTGATTATTCGAGGGTGTTTAGTTTTTATCCTCATGCAGTAAACTTGTATCCACTTCAGAGAAGCAGATGCTCTATGTACAGCCCAAGGAATTCTGCCCAGGGAAATAAACATCTGCTGGCATGGATGGCCATCTTGGACATTGAGAAAATGAGTAGAAGCTGAAAGCTTGTGTGTGTGTGTGTGTGTGTGTGTGTGTGTGTGTGTGTGTGTGTGTGTGTAGCTGGATTGTTTTTATCTTCCCTTCATACACTGACCATGAAACATAACCATAAATGTTTCTAGAAAATCAGCACATTAAAAAAAATGAAAAAAAAAATCAGCACAGGATTACAAGTTACAAATCTTAGAAAATACCAACTCGAGTCCTCATGATCCTTCAGATGAGTCCCTATTCCCTAAGAAAGAGGATGAGGGAAGGGGGACGAGTAGAGTGTCATTAGTGGTAACTTAAGCTAGCTTTAGGTTTATTGTGCTTGTGCACTGTGGACAGTTTAAGGAGGAGACACCTTTGTGGTATCGCATTATACATATAGATCACTTTCTCTTCCCTCTACCAGGAATTGAATGCTGGTGTGTGTCTGGTAATATACTGGCTGTTCATGGCTGATCCATGGTTGTAAAGAGTTTTGGGGCTTAGTCATTCAGAAGTGTTCAGTAGCCAGGAACAGGCTCTCTGGGACCAGCATGAGTGATGGAGGCACCATTCATCTCTTTAAACATGTAATTTAGAGGAGCTGGTTGCAGGGCTGGCTTAATGACTCAGTGATCGCAAGGCTCTTGGCTTGGCACTGTGCCACTTTCATGTCCCTTCTCTTGTGATTACCAGATGGATTCCACTGGTGCAAAGGAGGGGACTTCCTCCCAGAAGCCAGCAGCGGGTTTTATCTTATCTCAGACTGGCCAAAGGTACTTCATACAGTCACCACTAGACCAGTGACATTTGTGTAAGAAATCAAGAACATGCCATGCATCCGCCAGCAGGTCCCGCAGGCTACTGAATCACTGGTTACGCTACAATCTCAGATGCATGTAGCAACTAACGGTTTATTCTCACCATGTCTGGATTTTCCTGAGCCTGGTCTAACTCACTTGGAGTGCTTGCTAATCTCGCCCATGAGTCTGGGATTGGCTGATTAGTGGCTGATATTGGCTGTGTTAGGGTGAACCACTATGCTGAGCCTTTTCACAAATGGTGGAAACACAGGAAACTGAGAGAGACGTACAAATCTCAGAACTGGCACCGCATCACATGGGATTCCTTCTAGGCTGGAGGAAATCATATGGTCAAATTGAGGTATAAGCAGTTATGTCTCACCTGCAGAACGAGAGTTTGTACAGCAGAGGTTATGGATATGGGACCATACACACAAGTTTACTGCACAGTTGGTTCAGATCGACTGTGATCCATCCCTCAGGGCTTTGCTACTCATTAGTGGTGGAGTGGGGTGTTGAGGGGGGTAGAGTTTACTGTGTATATCTGTGGAATATGTCCTTAGTAGAAATCTAAAATGGGATTTGAATAGATGTGGAGTAGCTAAGGATGGCTTAGCACCCATCTCTGAAAGGGAATCCCAGAAGGACCCAGGTCACATGCCATGACTAGACATAATGCTGTTCTCTGTTCACTCAGAAATCTGAAGTTTAGTAATGACAGAGCTCAAACAAGAAGGATGGAGGGCTATGCAGCCAGCAAGAAAGACACAGATCCAGCCCTGATTAAGATCCAAAGACTAAGAAGCTCAAGTAATATTGCCAAACCCCACAATGTGCAGAATCCCTTGCTCCTTTTAGTCCAAGTACACAATTCTTTTTAGCTCCAATTTGGTGAGGCTCAGTATAGACTCTGGCTGCTCTCCACGCAAGAGTACAAATTGAACATCCACTTTTCTCATTTTTTATCCAATTTTGCCTTCCTGGGACCCAGATATGACTTCATTTTTAAAGTGAAATTTTTCAGGTCATTAGCCCATAATGATTAAATGATTCTGGTTATTAGCATAAAACACAGCTGTAGTACATGAGAGGTTACCTCCATTGTTTAAATATTATGCAGTGTGGTCACATAGCACACATCAAAAAAATTTTTTTAGACTATGCAGCTATTATGGAAATGACTTAGGGTTTCATTCAGAAATACTAGAAATGATATTTATTTCCTCCAAAGGGTAAACATTGTTTAGGAGAGTTTCCAAGGGGAACCCATGTCAGAGACACTGCCATTTCTGACAGGGAAAAATACCTAGTATGGGTTGGACCCCCAAAGTCCCAAGACATATGGCAAACTATATTGCGACTTAGATATCCCCTGCTACGATGTGAATATGTGTGTCCCCAACTTCATTTATTATGAAGTGTGCCCTTCGGGGAAGTGGTCAGATCATGAGGGCAAAACCTTTATGGATATCAGCATCCCAATGAAAGAAGCCCCAGGGAGCTTCTTTGCCTCTCTGATCACATGAGGACATGTCAGGAAGATCATGTGTGAGCCTGTGTCATCAGCTTTCCATAGCCCCCCCAAAAAACTGAGGAAATCAACTTAAAGAGAATGGAAGAGAGGTTTTGTTTAGCTCCCAGGCTCCACATCCCCAGTATGTGGTTGGTAGACCCTGTTGCTTTGGCCTGTGGTGAGGTAGTATATCATGGTGAGAATGTTGGTCTCCCTAGTGGTTCAGAAGCAGAGAGACAGAGGAGGAACCAAGATCTTAATGTCCTCTTCATTGACATCCCCTGCTCAATGACCCAATTTTTTTCCCAGTGGGTTCCACCTCCTGGCAGCCCACCATCTCTCAGTAGTGGCTGGCAATCATGTCTTTGGGTAACATTTCATATACTAACTATGAAAAGAAGTGAGCCATCTGCAGACATCAGATTTGCTGGTACATTGATCTTGAACTTCTCAACCCTCAGAAATACAAGAAATAAATTTCTGTGGTATATAAACCCATGGTATTTGTTACAGCAATCAAAGGACCATGTCAAATATTTCCTCTGTACCTCCTTGGGTAAAATACTTCAGTTCTCTGAATATCAGTGTCTGTCTGTCTCTCTCCTTTTCTCTTCTCTCTCTACTCTGGTAACTAACATCTCAGAGTTACAGAAACCATTTGTAGGTGGTCTGTCCAGTCTCAGGAACTTACAGATGCTGTCTTGTCGCTGCTCCAATGCTTGTCGTCAGCTCCATTGTCAGAGTTTTACTGAGACCACAGAAGATGGAGACCCAGGTCACAGGGAAGTGAGTGCAGGCAGTCCCTGAGAATGCAAAAGGTTCAAGCAGACCTTAGGACTGTACCCATGGCCTCTGGTACCTGCCTGTCCTTGGCTGTGATGGTGAACAATGAAATTACTTTCCCCTGTGTACCTGCCCTGTGCCTTTCATTTTGCAAGTCTCCACGGTTGGTAAATGAATCTTAACATCGCCATAAAAACATTTACCAGTTCCGAGGGCTGGAGTCTTCAGGATGCTCTTTGGACTAGCTGTTTCTCTCGCCAGCCCATTCTGCCTGCTGATGGTTAAGAAGGTCCTCTCTGGGAGGAGGAGCTGATGCTGGTGGAGATGCTGGCAACAATATTATAGACAATTACAATTACTTGAGTTTACTGAGTTCTCAAAAGGTGTCAAATACCATTCTAAGGGATCTGTCGGCATTGTGTCATTTATACTTTGTGGACATTTTCTTTCTATAGGCAAGAAAACTGAGGCACAATACTCTATAATTACATGGGCTCTTAAGGAAAAATGTTATCTATAGGCAACCTGAGCCTTGAAAGTTGGCTCTATAGCTGTGTATGCCTCTGTCTACCTGACTGTTTTGTGAAAGGAAACCCTTGGAGTCTGAGTGCTACCTATAAGTTAAAGGAAAGATTCTTTTTTGACTTCTGACCTGATAGAGTACACAAAAAGACCTCTATGTCACTGTTAAGGCCATTGATAGGTCTTTAAGAGTCTAAAGAAGAATAAAGGGTATTGCTTTTCACATGAATCTGTTGGAGAATATTATTTTAAGGTATGTTACTTTTGTTTATGTTGCATTTGTTTAACTCTGTGGAGGTGCAATACTGTGCCTGTCTAAAACACCTGATGGTCTAATGAAGATCTAAATGGCCAATAGCAAGGCAGGAGAAAGGATAGACAGGACTGGCAGGCAGAGGGGATATATAGAGGGAGAAATCTGAAGATTAAAATATCTAGCAGCCAGAGAAGGAGGAGGACTCTAGGGGCCAGCCACCCAACTACACATACAGCAAGTAAGAGTAAGATACAGAAGTAAGAGAACGGGAAAAGCCCAGAGGCAAAAGATAGATGGATTAAGTTAAGTTAAGGAAAGCTGGCTAGAAACTAAGCCAAGGTAAAACTGGGCATTCATAAGTAATAATAAGCCTCCCTGAGTGAATTTATTTGGGAGCTGGGTGGCAGGCCCCCAAAAGAGCCAAAACACAACAACATGAATCTTTGAGAAAATGCTGCCTGGGAATATCACACCTCAGTCATTAATGAAAACACATACTCATTTTCCGTCCTTGCTCTTGGATTATTGTTGCTTCACTCAACATATACACAATGCACCCTGAGTGTATCTCTGGGTACTGAGTGTACTGGGTATGTCTCTTATACTTTATAACTTCAGTTTTCACATCTGTAAAACGGGAACAACAGCAACATCTACCCTTGAGGACAAGAGAAGCCATTGTCTCTAGTAGAATGACTGACAAGAATCAATGTTGGCTATTATTGTTGTGATTCTTGTGAGATGGAAGCAAAAATACAAGGCTTGAAGAAGAAAACAAAACCAGAGATGGTTGATGAAGAAAAGCAGGTGATTTCTAGGAAAAGGAACAGAATCTTTTGTGAATGTTTGTCCAGAAAGACCCCAGAAACAGCAGGGCAGTTCCTAGCCACACTTGCTCCAAGAGGGTCTATATACTATATACTATATACTATATACTATATACTATATACTATATATTGTATAGAGGGATAAGTACGACTCTTGAGCCAGGTATGGTGGTGCATGGATTTGATCCCAGCATAGGGAGGAAGAGGCATGTGTCCCTCTGTGAGTTCTAGGCCAGCCAGGGCTACATAGTGAGACCCTGTCTTGAAGGAGGAGAAGGAAGAACAGGGGAAGAGGAAGAGGAGGAGAAGGAGAAGGAAGAGGAGGAGAGAGAGGAGGAAAGGGGGAGGAGAAGGAAAAGGAGAGGAGGGGGAGGGAGAAGAAGAAAGAAGAAGAAGAAGAAGAAGAGAAGAATTGGGTCTTGAGGGTTGGAGAGATGGATGGCTCAGTGGTCACTGTTCTTCCAGAGAACTTAAGGAAAAGTATAAAAATCTTGCCACCTTCTGGTTAGAGGCCAGATGTCAGAACCGTGAACTGAATCGGAGGGACCCAAGGTTGTAATAGACAAATAAGAAAAAGAAAAACAAGGAAGACTAGTGAACAAAAGATACATTATTAATATGAAGTGTTTTGTTACATGCATATATCAGGAATGATTGTACAGGGGCCTTAGACAGAAAGCTCTTGTCATTCACAGACTGAGCTAGACAATAGATCACTCCCTGCCCCCAAGGGAGGGGTGTGTGTGTGTGCGTGCGTGTGTGTGTGTGTGTGTGTGTGTGTGTGTGTGTGTGTGTGTTTTAAAGAGATTTACAACAGTTCTTTTCCTATAGGGTTTTCTTGAAACATATATATTTTTAATTTCTCCCCGTCTCTAGGGTAAATAAATATATTACAATAAGCTATGGGATGTATAGCCGAGTATAACAATGATAAATGATGTTGTGTGTAATTTTTCTACTATTAACATAAAGTAATATAAACTGAAGGACACTGGTCTATTGAGAGACTTAGAAGCTAATGTTCCGTATCAGATGCAGCCAATGTCAGGACTGAATACAGATTAGGCAGTGTCCTTTTCTCCCCAAGGGAATGAAAGTTGGAGACACCACTCGCTGCCCGTGGTTTTACGGCATTTTGTTGGGGCCAGTGGTGCCTTTCTTGGTCTATTAATTCAGGAGCCGGTAAATGACAGTGTGAGCGAGATGCTTTTCCGGTGGGATGCATTTCATTTATGTGTGCTTGTACGGCCTCTACCTTGCCAATCCTTTCTGTCACAATAAGTGTTTTTAAATTGTGTAGATTACCTTCACTTCATTATGATCCCTGGCATGGGTGTCTCATGCAAAGCTATTATGTAAAGTTAGGAAATATTTAAAACTCGGCCTGCCCAAAGAAACAGGGGGAGGGGGTGGCAAGAAAAGTTTATCTGGAGTTAGTCTCTGCTTCTCAGCCTTGAGTTCATGGTCGGGGTATACTCTGCAAGATGCAGAGAAAATCCTTAGGGTAGGTGCTTACAGGCAGCATGGAAAAAAAAATAGATTCCTGGGGTCCATCCAAGTTCATGTTCAAACAGATGTGATGGTCAGAATTTTAAGAACTCATCCATGATGAAGATATTCTCAGATAAAAAATGATAGTCATACCAGTGAGAGAGCCTGAAAGCTGGAGGCTTTGTGCTTTATTTTGAATAGATCTTCATTATATTTCGTCTGAGATCAAAAATCTGCTCCAAATCCTTCCCTATCGAGATGTACAGATCAAGCACTAAAGAAGGCCAGAGACTCCTCCAGGGTCACACAGTTCTCTGGGGGTCTTGCTGAGCCTTGAACCTCACTCTCTCTGGCAGCTTGGCACCCCCTTCCTCCTCCATGCTGTCTCTTCCCTTGATGCTGTCACAAAACACACTCCCCAGGAGAAAGAGGGGCAAGTGGCCGAGTCATTGGAGGAAACGATCTGATTGGATGTCTTTGGCTGTGTTGATGGGAACTGCCCCAGTGACACCAGGTATAGCCAGACTGCCCTGCAGTGGACGTTCCTTTTGGGGAACTATAGAAGAAAAGTAACTGGATAATGAATACTGTGAAAGCATCCGGAATCTCTGGCACCAGTTGAGGGTACCCCTCCCCAATCCAGAATTGAGGATGGGGCTCCTGCTGTTTTTTTCGTCCTGCCGCTCTATTAAAATGGCCAGGAAGGAGCAGGCATTTGGGTTTCGCCACGAAACATTGTTATCCTTCGGGAAGGCTCTGAGAGGATAAGTTTGTCACGGTCCGTAAATTTTATCTTTGCACTAAAAACAGGGGTAGAATATCTTCAATGCAATTATAAAAATGTATTAAAACTGGGAAGGAGAGAAAATCCTGTGGTAGATGCGATTTTAATGATTGTGTGAATGTTCACTGTTCCGTGGCCAAAAAATGTTGAGGTTTTCAGCCCCAATATTTCAGAGGGATGCCAGGGAAGGGACAGGTTTTCCACAAATGAATGTTGTGCATTTTGAACCCAGAGATAAACATTCAGTCTGAAGATCTGCTTGGAAAATGGGTGGCCAGATGTCAGGGAATGGTGTCTGGAAGTTCTAGGTTGTTTAGAATCACTAGATACCTGAATTGTGTTCCAAAATATGCAAAATGATATTGTGCTATGAAAGCAAAATGTCCCTCATCGTGTGTTTGAACATTTGGTCCCCAGCTGCTGGAGCTCTTTGGGATGGTCACGGAACATTTAGGAGGTGGAGCCTTGCTGGAGAAATTATGTCACAGGGGGCCCAGCTTGGGAATTTTCAAGTCTGGCCCTGCTTCATATTGCTTCTCTACTTCTGGGCGTGCTGATAGAGTGTGATAGGACAGCCTCATGCTTTTGTTAGCCTGATAGAGTTTATCCGTCTCTGGAGCTGGAAGCCAAAAAGAACCCTTTCTCTCTTGAATGATTTGTTGATATTTTATCACAGAAGCCACAAAAAAGTAGTGAGCTGCTTTGTACCGTTTCCTTGTACAAATTGGAGGGTTGGAGAGTGAGGGTCTATTTGCACACTCAGAACTAGCTGTGGTACGATTCACCCCACAGAGTCCATCCTCATTGGTAGGACCTGTTGTTGGCTCCCCTGACTCACTGGTTTGCAGTGGCCACTGATAACCTGAGGAGGAGCCAAGAGAATCAAAGACTCAACTGCCAACACCAGAGGGCTTCCTAGATGCCGACCGGTTTTAGAATGAGAGATGTTCTTGAAGAAGGTCTGAGTGTCCAGTTGACGTCAAATACATGACCCTCATGATCAAACTCTCTGAGGACACAACATTGGCCATCTGCCCTCACTCTGTCTGTTGCTGCTGTCCACAGATGGGCTGATAGTTGAGAAAGTTGTGGCAAGATATTTCCCAGTACAAATCATTAAATACCAGGCTCCCTAATGGCAATTCTGTAAAATAAAGTGTTAAAAAAAAAAAGTTGGGCATGGTGGTGCTTAACTATAATCTCAACACTTGGGAGGCAGAGGCAGGAGGATTGTTGTATGTGTTTCAGGCAAGTCTGTTTGACCTAGTGAGTTCCAGGCCTGCCTAGGCTACATGGTAAGACCCCGTTAAGGCCCCCTTTAGAAACAAAACACAAATTAGGAAACTGTGGGCCTAGACCTGGCTGCAGGCAGGAGCTGACTTCTATCTTGCCGTGGACTTCTGTGTTCCGATTGGGAGTCTCTCTCTCACTCAGGTGGTAAAACACCTGCCTGTTTCCTTCCCATCAGTGTGCTGATTCTCTTAGCAGCTGAAGTCAGTGAAGAATCTCATCCTTAGGTGGCAGGTTTTGAATTTTCATCCCATACCATCAGGTTGTTGCTTTTTCTTTATTTACAGAGTTACCCACAGAATTCTAAAGTTGGTGGTGAGTTTTTAGGTATGGAGTTAGTTAGTTAGTTAGTTTGTTAGATAGCTAGGTACATAGCTAGTTAGCTGGTTTCTATGAGACAGAGTCTTATTGTGTAGCTCTGGCTGGCTTGGAATTCCCTATGTAGACCAGGCTAACCTCCGACTCCTAGAGATCTACCTGCCTTGGTCTCCCTAGTGTTGAGAGTAAAGGTGTCCACCACCACACTGGACAGGTACCGGCTCCTTAAAATCCTACCCACTCATACACTGTCCCTCTCTTTCCTGCTTAAAAAGCTAAAGCTGTGCTGAGCTTATGGGTTGAGTCTTAACAGTAGTTCTAATATAGGTATTTGGGTCAGATTCCTCTGATCTAAGATGTGGTGGTTTTTTTTTGTGACTTGGAGTAAGTATCTTAACTTGTGTCAACATTTAATCAGCAAAACAGAAGAAACAGAGAACCTGCCTGATACAGGATTAAATATGATGATGTAGATGAAGGGTGTACCAGGCAGTCTGACTCAAAAGTTACTGATGTCAGATACCTATTTTCCCACAATTCAGTCCGCAGCTTTACTTACAACATCTATTAAGAAATCTATCCTAAGTGACCTCATCAAATTGCTCTGGAGAGTGTTTAGTTCTGCAGCTGCTGCTTGTCCTTTCTGTCTCTCCGCCCTCCCCCATGTGTATATGATGTATGTACCTGAATGTGGGGGTATTCCCTTGTGTGCCCACCAGTGCACATACATGTGTATGTGCACATATGGAGGCATTTGTTGAGACAGCATCTCTCACTGAACATGGAGCTTCTCAACTGAGCTCTGCTGGCTGACAGGTGAGCTCCGGGGATCTGCCTGTCTCCACTCTCCCAGTGCTGGGGTTACAGACAAGCACCATTATGCCTAACTTTTCATGTAGCTGTTAAGTATCCAGTTGTCATGTTTGAGTGTCGGCCACTTCACTAACAGAGCAACGTCTTCCAGCTTCTGCCTGTCCCTAGCTTTGGCAGTGCGGTCATTGTAAAAAACAAACAAACAGAAAACTAAGAATGTACACAGGAGTGCATGTCACTCTTGTATCAGGTATGCCTTTTATATATATGTACATTTTAAACACGCAACAGTTTCTGTGTGTGTGGTCGGTTTGAAGTATTTGGGGGGGGACGCGGTAGGGGGATGTCTGATATTTACAAGCTGCCAGGCATTCTTACATAGGCTCTGTGTAAGATATTTAATATGAGTTTTATTTTTCCAGCAGTGCTATAAGACATGGTAAGAGACGTGACTTGGTCGGGGAGAGCCAGGATAGGTGTGAGAGTGGAAGTGAAGTAACAGAGTGAATGCTGGGGAAGCATGTAGTTAATAACAGGAAGTCAGTAGTTTGTGGAAGACTTTGGAAATATACTCTGCTGCTTTGAAACTATTTCCGTGTGAGTCAAAATGAGTTGACAAGGAGACCAACCATTTCCCCCCACAATTTCATCCATATTTTTGTTCCTAATACACATTAAGAAACCTGTAGACAGGGCTGGAGAGATGGCTCAACAGTTAAAAGCACTCGCTGCTCTTGCAGAGGACCCAGGTTTGGTTCCCAGTGCCTACATGGCAGTTCACAACCATCTGTCCCTGTAGTTCCAAGAGGATCTGATGTCTTTTCTGGCTCTGTGGGCTCCTGGAATGGGTTACACATACATGCATGCAGACACAGACATCAAATAAAAATAAATAAATCTTTAAAAGATGGTAAAAGAAAACTCTGTAGACAAATAAGTTGGTAGGTCAAGTGATCTAAGAAATCTGTAGTGAGGGACTAAATGAATGAATGAATTATTGAACAGGTAATGGAGAGGCAAGAAGGAAGAGTAGATGTTCATCACCAGGTCTAGCACAGACTTTATGGTGCCTAGCACTTGCCAGGTTCTTGGTATATTTTCAAACATGCATTAGAGTCAGTGATATTTTAATATCCATAATATAAAACTGGTGTCTGAGGCCACAACTTCCATTCATAGAGCAAGTTATTTCTATAAGTCCCATGGCTTTCCCTTCAATAAGAAGTTATAAGCCAGGCGTAGTAATACACACCTTTAGTCCCAGCACTCGGGAGTCAGAGGCAGGTGAATCTTTGTGAGTTTGGGGACAGCTTCGTCTACATAGTGAGTTCCAGGATAGCCAGGCTACCCAGTGAAACTAGCTCAAAAATAAAATTTCAAAAGTAGTGTCTATAAAGAAGCAAGTCATTTCTTCTCCCTGGCCACTGCTTGCTCATTTGTATTATTGTATTGGCTTTGTGAACGCTTTTGGCCAAAGAACCTGTTGTCAAATTGTTCTCCATTTTCAAAAATTGGATTTATTTTTCAGGCTCAGAAAGAATTTTGTGTTATATGGAAATTCTGCATCTGTGAAGAATGGTATTGTGTAAGTTTAAAGGATATTTTTTGAAGCATAGTCATGGAGAATCTTTTGGCAACATTCCAGTAGGGAAACTCAGCCGAAATTCAACAGCTAAGAGCGAGAACTCGGGCTGGAGAGATACTCAGCAGGTAAAGCTCATGTACAAGCTTAAGGATTGGAATTCTGGGTAATAGCACTCAGGTAAAGAGATAAGAAAAAAAAAAAAAGAGATCCCCACAGCATGATACAGTGAGCAATAGATTCAGGAGGCACTGTGCCTTGTATAAGGTGGAGATGGCTAGAGGAAGTTACTAGACATCAACCTTGGGCTGTCAAATGCATGCACATTCATATGGGTGCACATGCATCACATGCATGCGCACACACACACACCCATACACCTACACATGTAGACAAAGGTTAGAATTTCAGAAGGAAATATCACTCTCTTTGGCGTCCATCACTGTCAGCAGACTGAGATGTGTACACAGCTGGAGGAGATGCTGGTCTTGGTGATGCTGGATTAACCAAGGAGCAAGTCATCCTTCCTGATTGGTGGTGGAACCATGATGGGCATGCCCTATTACTGAGTTGAAAACTCTTTTCACTCTGGGTGATATCTCTCTAATCCCAACCACATATAATCCAGAGTATAGGTTGGTGACAGGCAGGTATGAGAGTATGCACCTTGTGGCCAACACCGTGTGTGTGTGTGTGTGTGTGTGTGTGTGTGTGTGTGTGTGTGTGTGTGTGTGTAGGCCAAATCACAACCATGGCTGTCATTCCACAGATGCTGTCCATCTTAATTTGTGAGACAAGGTCTGGAGCTCAAGGTCTACAAGCCCCAGGGATCCATTGCCTCAACTCTCCATGCCCCGCTTTTATATGAGTGTTAGGGATTGAACTCAGGTCCTCAAGATGGTACAGTAATCACTTTACTGACTGAGCCGTCTCCCCAGCCCCTGCCAGCACCACTTTTTAATAAGGCCTGGGGCTCCCCTTGAAAGGCCCAGGAACTTCAGTCCCTCAGCTGCACCTGTCCCTGAACACAATGTGCCCTTGCTAATAAATTCCGAGGGCCGACACTGCCTGAGCCTGCTGGTCTTTGCCCTCAATTTCATTGAGATGGGCCATTGAAAACTCATTACAAGCTGTTTAGACTCTGACTTTGACTTTTGCTCGGCAGTGAACGGAATTAACAGCTCTTGGAGGTAGGGGGAAAAAAGGCACTCCGCCAAATTAAAAAAAAAATTTAATGAAAAAATTGAAATGATGAGAGAACACTTTTAATATTATCTCTATCAGTCATGCAAACAAGCACTCATCTGCAGCATGTGTGTTCTGCATGTGGCTCTCATTCGGAGCCTGTTGTGGAGCGCGGTTTCCCCACTGAGGAGAAATTCTTACCCAGGTCTTGCAAGCAGCTCAAAATTTTTTACATGCCAAGCAATGAGCCTTTGAGTGTAGCAGAATTGCTTCATAAATTTCACTATCACTTTCGAATTTCTGTTTTTTTCTAATTTAGTGCTTGATAGTTTTTTATGTGATAATTTTAAAATGCTGTTTATAGCAAAAGTTACCTTGATGGTACAGGTGTGCAGAGAAAATTCATAGCTATCAATAAAAAGAGAGGGGGAAACATTCCTGTTTATACCTTAGGCATGTCGTGATTCTAAGGATGTTACTGTGACGGCATTATGGGTTTAAAATGCACCCTGATTAATCCAAATTTCTTGAAAAGTAACAGTTCAAAGATTTAAATAATTCCATCTGTATTTGGGAAGCTTGTTCAAAATGTCTCTGTCTTCTGATATTTGTAAAATAACTAAAAATAGAATTATTAATATAGTGTATATAGTCGTGTAAATGAAATGAGGAATAATGCCACCAAATAGTGTTTAATCTTTTAATTAGATGATTTAATAATTAGTGCTGAAGACAGACAAAAGAACCTCATCCAGGAAAGGGAAAAATATATACTTGAGAATGGCCTGCTATACTTCCCAGTATCCTGAGATCATCAAGGACAAGTGGATACAGACGTGGGCCATATTGAAGGTGGACAGAAAGTTGTGGTTCATGCTGGGGATGTAGGTTATCCACTGCTAAGACACAAGCAAGGGGGGCTGGAGAGATGGCTCAGCAGTTAAGAGATCTGAACTGCTCTCGCAGAGGACCAGAGTTTGGTTCCCAGCATCCATGTCTTGTGCAGCTTCTAACCATCTGTAATGGCAGCTCCAGAGGAATCTGATGCCCAGCTTTCATGGGCACAACACTAACATATACCCACCCTCCACATCCATGTAACTAAAATAAAATTAATCTTAAAAGAAAAATAAAATGCAAGGGTGTGTTTTGTATAACATGTATGTGGGAAGCGGAAGTCAGAGCACTTCTGCCAGCCTCCCCGTCCGTCTCTGCAGTAGTCTCCCCATAGGACTATCTGGTTGTTGTTTTCAAGTCTTTTCCCAAGCTGCCAGGGGCAGGGCTAAAGGCTGTAAATACAGTAAGAATAAGATGTTCTGCCTTGTCAGATCCCCTTCCTAGCATGCCAGGAACATTTGCTCATCCTCTCAACACTGGGGTATCACCCAATACCAGCTTAAGCCAGGAAATCTTTCAGAGTCAAATTACTGAATTAATTCAGTGTAGATCTTACCAGTCAGTGCAGTAAATGTAAGCCTGGTGAGTTGTTTACTAGCCACTCTATTTTCTTTTCCTTCAAACATCTCATTTAACATCATTTTTATAATAAGTTTTTCAAATCTCAGTGTTTCTCCAAAGCCAAGACCTTTATCTTTTTTTCCCTCACAGGATATCTTTTGTGGGAAGCCATCACTTGGCCTTTGGATATAGTTGATGGGGGAACTGAACCAATCGCCTATTCTAGAGTTTCATTAAAGTTTGACTGTGATCTAGTCACTATTATCTATCACAAACCACCCCAAACTGTAGTGCTCTCAGATGACATGTTTTGGCAAGCCTTGGCGGAGACAGCTTGTTCACCCCCAGAAGCATCAGCTGAAGGAGCTTGAAGACAAAAACAAAAACAAAACCCAAGACAGGGGTTATCTAACCGATATTCTCTCCTAGGTCTAGGAGTTGATGCTAGCTATTGGCTACCTTGCTTTCTGTGTAGCTTGGGTTTCCTCCCAGTATGGCAGCTGGGCCCCCAGTGTGAGCATCTCAAGAAAGAGCCAAGTGGATTCTACATTGCCTTTTATAACTCAGCCTTAGAAGTCATGTGTTTCCCCACTTCTTCTCTGTTCAGTTTGTCCAGGCAGTCCCCAAAGCCCACTCAGGTGTACAGGGAGAGGAAGTATGTTCCACCTCTTCACAAGGCATTAGGATGGTTGTGGAAAAGAATGTGGCATTGGAAAATTACCATTCTTTTGAAAAATGCAATATGTGTAGGGGTTAGAGAGATGCCTTAGTGGTTCTGAATACTTCCTTCTCATGCAGAGGACTTAGGGTCAGTTCCCAGTACCCACATGGCAGCTCATAACCATCTGTAACGCCAGTTTGGGATGGGGGTGGAGGGGTCCAAAGTCCTCTCTGGCCTCTGTGGGCACTGCAGGCATATGCTGCACATAGATACATGCAGGCCAAACACCCAGACACATAACAAAAGAAAACTTTCAAAAAGAAAAGAAAAACATACAGTGTTATTTTTGACCATCAGCAAATGGTTAGCATGCAGCAGTTGTGTATGAGAATAAAGGGTTGTTTGAGAGGAGAGAGGAGTTGGGTTTGAATTCTACCTCTGCCCCTCATTAACCGTGTGTCCAGGCCTCAGTATGCTCCTCTATGAAATGGGAGGGGCACTCATGTTGGCCTCGTCTCTTTGCTCTATGGTTTCTGCATATAAAGTACACAGTGCACAAGCCTCTACCACTGAGGCCTTAGTGCAGCCCAGTTGCTCAATGAATCTGCATCGAGTCAGTTCATTGAATCAGAATCTGCACATGATAGCCATTATTTAGGTTTATTGTGCCCTAGTCTATGCCACGGAGTGCATCCTTGCTGTTTTCATGAATTTTCCACCCAGTCACACCACACCACTGGCCAATGAAGGTCAGGGAGGGAACAGATTAACAGCATCTCATACCACAATGTCAGAATCCTTAAAAGTGTTTACAGAGCCCTGTGACACACAATGAATTTCCAACGAGAAGATTGGAGCCGAAGTAAAACTACCCTTGTCCTAAGCTTGAGCAGAGGCCTTGATGTTTTATGATTGTTTTAAGGTCCATTAATCGTTGAATCATGAGGCCATGTAAAAATATGACAGTTTTAGCATCCAGTGCCCGGGTTTCTTTGAAATGTTTTTGTTTCTACACTGTTCTTAATTAATGGCAGGGGCTAACACCTGCTTCAGATGTGGCAAAAAGCGGGGTGCCACGAGATAAAGCAACTCAATTTCACCTAAAGACATTTTCTGGCTGGCGTGAAGGAACGTTCCCTTAGGCTGAAGGGTGCCAGCCTTTAACAAGCATCAGCTGAGGCTCAGAGAGACGCGCCTACTGTTACCTCCCCAGGAGCTGTTGTCTAATATAGTAGACACAGAGCATGTGCGGATGGATGTTTAAGTGTACACGAAATAAAATGTAAACGTTTGAATGTTCCGACTGTGAGGATAGCTCAGTGGGGAAAGTGCTTGCCTGGCAAACCTGAGGACCCAAGTCCCATCCCCAGCACCCACATTTAAAAGAAAAAATAGTCCGGGCGGTGGTGGCGCACGACTTTAGTCCCAGCACTCGGGAGGTAAGGCAAGCAGATCTCTGAGTTCAAGACCAGCCTGGTCTACAGAGCAAGTTCCAGGACATCCAGGGCTACACAAAGAAACTCTGTTTTGAAAAACCGAAAACATATGAAAAAAAACTAACTAACTAAATAAATAATACAGAAGAATCGGGCGTGGTGGCACACATTTGTCATTCCAGGGCTGGGTGGGGACAGAGGATCCCTGGACACACTAACTCACCAGTCTGCTCAAATCAGCAAGACCTTAGGGTGCATCACAGGGCTTCTCTTGGGCTTTATTAACAAGGGAAGGGGTGAGCAGCAGTCAGCAGTGAGGCCTGACTTCTCACTCTGACTTTAAGATGAGTGTGTGAGAGAGCACCACCTTTATAAGTCTGCAGGGACTTCAGTCATAAGCTGGAAGAAAGGTGTAGAGGCTTGTGACATTCAGTCTCAACATATATAGACGTGGTCATGCACTTGCACACAGGTGTATAATGCAAAGAAGTCCATAACTGTCGTCTGCATGAATCACAGGCTCTCACAGCTGGATAAGTCGTTTGGGACAATTCTGTCTCCTAGACCATTCAAATCACTAGACCTCCATCACTGCATATATATTCACTGCATCTGCTACGTCCATTCTCTCTCTCCTCCCTGTAAATCAGAACAAATTCACCTCAACCAATCACCTGTGGAAATTGCACAGAACATTTGGTAACTAGAGCTCTACAGTTCAATTCTGGAGATCCTTTGCTACTTCTGCCATCGTTTCTTTCTTTCTTTTTCTGTATTTTTATTTGTGTGTTTGTATACAGGTGCCCACAGAAGCCAGAGGACATATTAGATCCCCTCAAGCTGGAGTTACCGACGGTTGTGAGCCTCCTAATGTGGGTGCTAGGGGAAAAATGGGTTCTCTAGAAGACCAGCAAGTGTTCCTAACAGCTGAGGCATCTCTCTAGCCCCTCCCCATCCCCCCTTTTTTTAATAACTCAGGAAAGCTTCAGATCACTTTGGGGACTTTCAAGCATCACTACTTCCTATCACAAAGACTTGTGTGCTTCTCCATCTGTGCTCTCAGGTAGGTCGTCGCCACAGACCTGCTCTGGCTGCTTCAAGGGTGCCCCTTGTCATGGTGGGAGAGCCCTTGGGAAGTACAGTACCCTAGAGAGGTAATAGCAGAGTTGTCCACCCCTTGTCTGAGAAGGGCAGTGTATAGTGATATCAGAGAGAGAGAGAGAGATCATGTCCCCCTCATGAGTTCCTTTAAGCCTCAGCACCTCCCATGGACCCCATGTATAAATACCACCACATCAGGGTTAGGGTGACAAACTTTCAATCTATTATCATTGGTCAAGTGGACTTTTTCTTTCACTTGTCATATTAAGACTTATCTGTTAGGCTGATTTGGAGGAATAAATGGGGTTTTTCCAAAAGGTGGCACTAAGTCGATAGTAATTTCTCAGTAGAGTGATAGTAATTTCTCAGTAGAGGGTAACCATCAAAGCTGTCCATTTGTTCTTGCTGTTACTTACCCTGTCCCATGACAAGGATTTTGGGGATGAGACTGGGTCCCCTATTCTTTTGAACTCCAATGCTCCCAGTCATCATGGGGCCCAGTGTAGAGTAGGCCCCAGTCATACCACATACAAAGAGCCATTGGTGTCTAACTTGGTGACTATCAATGTTCAAAGGAGGCAGGGTGACATGAGAAGACCTGGGAACCTGGGGTTAAAGCTCCAGCAGTGTTCCCGACTCTACGTCCTTGGCCATGGGTTGTAGGCATACATTGCCAGGTGCAGCCTTTCATGCAAATGCAGGGGTCCACACTCAGGTCCTCCTGTTCGTGCATCAGCCACCAGCCAAGCTAGCTCCCCAACCCCTAAGCAGATGGAGTTTTAAAAAAAGATTTCTGACTCACTTTTAGATTTGTCTGAAAAGTAGAAAAATGAAAATAAAATATAAAAATATTGTGAATCTCGGTGGTAAACATAATTAAGGAATCCACCCAAGGATAACTCTGTGCTAAATCCTGATTTCCAGCTAGCTATGGGCAAAATACCTACTTCACTGTGAGTTGTTATTTTCAATTTGCATATAGAGTTTTTTTTTCATAATTACTTGATAGCTTTCAAGGAAAAAAAATACTTGGCAGCTTAAATTCACCTTGTTTTTTGTTTACATTTTTTGTTACATTACACTGTTTACATTCTGACAGGCTCTGGCTAAGACTCAGAGGCTGGCCTTGAACTCTATGTAGCCTAGCTGCCCTTGAACCGAGCAGTCCCCAGACTCCTTAGTGCTGAGGTGGCAGGCAAATTTCCATTTAATACTGCTTCTGAATTTTGTAGTTTCGCCTCCACCCTACAGACTTCAGAGCCTAAATACTTTCCCATGTAATTTTCTTTCTTCTAATTTTCCTTGCCTCCACCTCCCCACGGCTAAGCCAGGGGTATACAGCCCTTTGAAGAACATTGAGACTTTAAGCTAGAGAACCAACCAACTGCCACGCTATCCTTAATACTTTTCAAGTGTTAGATTACTAATGTTTTTATAAGGTGGTGACCGGAACAGAGTGCAATTCTTCAGCTGAGTTTCAGCAGCATCTGGGATAATGTGTTCTAATTTCTGGGGACACACACATTTTTGTCATGAGTAGAAAGATATATCATTATGCCAGTAGAGTTCTGCTCGGCCTTGGCTTCAAAATATATACATGCATGGATAGCAAAGTGTATAGTGTGTGTAGCAATGTGTATAATGGATGTGTGTGTGTGTGTGTGTGCATGTATGTGTCCATAAAGGCCCTGTGATGGATTAATTTAATTGTCAATTTTACACAGCCTACAATCATCGGGGAAGAGAGTCTCAAGGAGGGATTGTCTAGATCAGGTTGGCCCATAGGCATGTCTGTGGGGCATGGTCTTGATTTACCTTGATTGATATTGGAAGACCCAGTCTGAAAGTGAGCAGCATCATTCCCTAGTTTGGACCCCCACCCCCACCCCTCGACGGTCGGTCTAAGTGTAGAGAAAGCTAGCTGAGCATAAGCGTGCATGCATTCGTTTCTATCTGCTCTTGGCTGTGGATGTGCTGTGATTAGCTGTTTAACTTGCTGTAACCTTGACTTCCCCACACTTTCCTGACTATAGAATTGTGAACTGAAACAAACTATTTTCCTGAAGTTGCTTTTTGTCAGGTTATTTTATCACAGCAACAGAAATGACTTTAGGACAGTATTAGTGTGTGTGTGTGTGTGTGTGTGTGTGTGTGTGTGTGTGTGTGTGTGTGTGTGCTTTCACCATGCTCATGAAATGCAAATGCAGCAGCCAAAGGAAGGCTTCGTGGATTCTCCTACATCACTCTCAGTCTTACTCTCTGGAGACAGGATCTCTCAGTTAACCTGGAGATAGGCGAGTAGCCAGCACACCCCAGCCATCTCCTATCTCTGCCCATTCCCCCCAGCACTAGGCCTTACAAGCACATGATGGCTTTTTATATGGGTTCTGGGAATACAAACTCAGGTCCTTATGCTTTCAGAGCAAGCATTCTTACCCATGATCCATCTCCCCAAGCCATAAACCATGATCACTGTAACCTCAAGCCTATGACTTTCATTTTGGTTTGGTTTGGCATTACTGGAGATTAAACCTAGGGGCATCGTGATTGTAAGCCACGAGCTTCTACCACCGAGCTGCAGTACCAGCCCCAAGCTCTTACCCACAGCAAGCAAAGGCCACCGTGGAGACCACTCACATTCACTAGACATTTGTTTCCTGCCACCCAGGACTTGTTGCTGCCTCTTTGTCACAGCTAATTTTGTTTGTCATATGTCAGGCGAGGATGAGAGAGGCACATCCAGATTCAGCTCATTTTATTTTGTTCTTCTTCTTTTTTTTTTTTTCCTTAGCAGCCACCTTTGCTAATTTCAAGCGGTCAGCACATTTAGCAAGTTTTTAGGCGCACGCCTGAGCAAGCCATTAATCTACATTAGAAAATGTGGAGGATTCGAACCTTCCTGAGGCTGGCAGCCCCTCCCCATGTCTGCAGATGATTCTGTGTCTCCCTTGGTTTAAAATGCCTGCCATTTCTGTCCCGAGTTGGCCTTTTCCTGGTGTGTTTCAATATCTGCATTTAATAACAACACGGCGGGGGGGGGGGGGGGGACACGACACATGAGACTGTGTCCATGGTGTCATCACTATCAGCCTGACAGTGTCATCACGGGCTGCCACAGAGCTCAGCTGGACCCCTCCTTTGCTGGCCACTGGGCTCAGGACCAAGAAGCCTTTCTAGTTCCTTCTTCTGGAGAATTTTGGCAAAATATGCTCCCACTGAAATGCTTTCAGTGTGCATCTGTCTAGAATGTTATTTTCTTTTGTCTTTCCTTCTCCTTTTTATCCCCTACGTGAACTGTTTTCTCTTTTCCTAAAAATCTTGGAAAACAGAAAAAGAAAAGAAAGAAAGGCATCTTCCATCCTAATTGAAACGAACTATTGTGTGGTTGGTGTGTGTGTGTGTGTGTGTGTGTGTGTGTGTGTGTGTGTGTTTAATCTTGAGATCCCCTATGGCCTACTTTTAAGACTACAAAAATAGTCCCTCTTTTAAAAAATTAAATAAACCCTTGAAAGTGTTGACTTTCTTCACATCTGCATCAGAAAGGGGGTCACATGGATTTGGATAAAGAGGGCTCGGTGTTCCAGAGGTATTCATTGAGTAAAAATCCTGCCTGCTGCACAAGCCTGAGGGCCCCAGAACCTATGTAAAAGCTGAATCCATATGAGGAGCACCCACAATGCCAGCTCTCCTACGGGGACATAGGAGGCAGACAGGAGAGCCTTTGGAAGCACACAGCACAGCTAGCCTGCGGTATACAGCAGGAAGTAAATAAAGAGACTGTCTCTAATGAGGTAGAAGGTGAGGACTAACACCAGCACTCTTTGCTAACAGATACCCAGAGGACCTACACACGTGTGCACGCATGCACACACACAGGCACACACACCAGTACTATTTGCTAACAGGTACCATTTAGAAAACATGCCTAACCTCATCCTAGCCAAAGCCCCCAGTCCTCACTGGTGTGCAATCCACAGAGTGGCACCTCTCTCCCCAGGTCTCCCCCACTGCCCGGCCTGGAAGCCTGGCCTCTTACCCTCTTCCTCAGGTTGGGTAAGCAAGAGTGAGAACCACCAGGGCTTGATAGCAAAGCAGGGTCAGCTTCTTCAATCTCCAGGCTCCTTCCCTCCAGGTGGGGTTGACTGCCTCCCTCTCTAGAAGATTCTCTCTCCGCAGTCGTGCCTGCTCTTAGAAGCTCATGATACTGCAGGAAACTTTCCCACATTCCTAAAACCCTACAATCAGCCTCTGCAAGCAGCACTTCTATCAAGCACTTCTCATATTTGAATACGCCGCCCCACTGCATCTTGCCTGGACCCTGACTGACAGATACCACTGGAACTCTCAGATCATGAACTATCTTCTTTACCCAGTGCACGATCTGTCATCCAAGGCACATATTTGTGGGAACAGGGGAAGTTTCTAGAAGTAGATTTCAGCAGAATTGTAGCTCCTTTTTCTCCTGAGTTTCAATTCTCCCTCTTCGTGCTGGCCTTTTACAGACATTTGGAAAAGGCAGAAGAGCTTTAGAAGCTCCGTGTCTGTGTCTGAGCTCAGGGTAGCTGCTGGCAGCCCCTCTGCCAGGGTCCCACTGACACTCACACATCTGGCTGGCTGCCTGCCCAAATGTAACCTTGAAAATGGCTTGTATGATCTCCTCAGGGCCTAGAGGCTCTCTCTCCAACCCACTCACTGGCCCTGCCCTCTCCCAGATGTTCCCAAGTTCCCTGTGTGACCTTGTGTGTCCTCCGTGGAATGCCAGTCAATCATCTTAAGGACTATAAACCAAAGGAGTTCTAGAAAACTTGGCGGAATAGGGATATCTGTGCATCTATTCTGCTTTCCCTGTGTGCTTCGTCAAAAAGACCCCTCCACATGAAGGCCAGACCCGTGTTTGTTGTCATCAAATCCTGAACTTGACCTCTTCTATTGAACCCTCAGATACAGAGTTAGTTCATACAAAAATTCGGGACACAGGTCAGATGGAGGAGGCAAGAGGTATACCCTGTTCTCTCACAGCACTGACTCCCCACCCCCCCACCCCGATACACACCCAGACATGAAGGTACACGTGCCCTCCCTTCATTCTTCCTAATGTATCGGAGCCTCCAGATGTAGGCTCATTGGTAGTCTTGGTGTGTTCCTCAGTGTTTGTGCTTTTAATAGATATTGCAAGTGTGTTTAATGTGAAAATAGAAACGGAGGGCTTTTAAAAGAGCTTACTCAAAATCCTGCCAATTACTGAAGTGTACCAGACAAGAAGGAGCCACTTTTTTTTTTTTTTTCATACAGGGAGGATGGGGGCATTTCCACAAAAGCCTGGCCCTTTGTCTTTAAAAATATCCATCTCTTAGGCACTGAGTTATAATAACGAACACAGATGTAGCTGGGTCACATTATAAAGCATGACCGAACGCCGATGTATAGGGCACCATTGTGTCATGTTGTCATATGTCCTGCTGCCTACAAATGCAGCTTCTCCATAGAGGAACCGGGTGGCTCTCACGTGGTGGCTTAGAGTCTTTTGTGCTTTAGAGAAGACAACCTGTATTCATTCATTCATTAATTTAATGCGTATGTGTGTGTCTGGTATGAGTGTGTGCATGTTCAAATATGGATGGATGGGCACATTTCACGTCTGGGTACAAATGTGTGCACTTGTGTGACTGTGTCTGAAGTGCCGGGATAGCAGGTGGCCACCACATCTGCCCAGCTGTTACATAGGTTCTTGAGTTCTGAACCCCAGACCTCAAGCTTGTGCTGAAACTGCCTTATCCACTTAGCCACCCCTGCGAGCCCCATCTTAAACTCACAGCCATGTACAGCCAGTTGCCAAACTGTATCATCACCTTGCTTTCTGAATGTTCTCCATCACCTGGTTACATGTATCCAAAGGCAAGACATCTCCAAGATTCCCCTGTAAGTAACTTGTCATTAGACAGAAACAAAGGCCTGAGACATGGCTCACAGCAGCCCCAGGTTGGCTTGGGGGGTCTATCCAACTGCCTCTGAGCCCACCATCTGAAGTAAGTTTGTGCCGATGCAGAGGTTGAATCTTCCATAACCGTCTGCAGCCCCTGGTGGACTGGTGGAGCTAAGGAATTAAAGTTGCTTAAGCCTTCTTCCTCTTTCTGGTTCTTAAATGCCAGCTCTGTTCTATTTTTTTCCTCGCAAACTCTGACTCCTATTCTCAAAGAATAAGAAAGCTTATCCAACTGCAATTTCAAAGTATTGCCTCTTAAGCCCAGGCCAAGTGTGTAGACTTGATAGAATTCTGATTAATGCAGCATATTATATTAATTTTCTGAGGAGCCTGCAGGCATCCCTCCCGTTCCTAGTGCAGGCTGGCCTGCCAGAAGCATTTGTCTACGTAAAGAGCTAATATCTTCAGCTACCAATAACCATAAAGCTGGAAATCTATTGGAAGGGTTGGCGTCTCTCGACATGCATAAGGCACACTACAAAATAGATATAGAACTTGGCTGAACTTTGCTTCAAATTTGCCAATCAAAACTCAGGAGCCCCTGCCAACTTGGCTCCAGAATCTCTTGGTTGGAGCCAGCACTAATTATGTCAACAAGTAGCTCAAGTTTGGCCCCTGTTAAGTCCTTCACTCCTGGGGGTCGGGACTGTGCCTTTGGTGTGTAGGCGAACTGGCCCTGTGCAGATAAGCTTCTCCTGGCTTCTACCTAAATCTCTCAAGACCTCCTGACTCACCAATTCTTTCTGTTGCCCCTGGAGCACACCACTCATGTCTCTATCTTCGATAGCAAGGGTTTTAGAAAGACAGACAGGTCGCCCCAGTGAGAGATTTTCTGATGAGGCCAATCCTTCACAATCATCTCTGCGATTGAGAAACCTCACTGGGCAGTTGGGGAAGTCTACTCTGTAGACTTTGCAATGTATAGCATCACTTAGGATGAGTTACTACCTGGGAAAGGGAAGGTGGTGGAGATGGAGTGGACAGAGGCCAAGCTGAGCTGAGATACAGGCCTGCAAGTCTCAGCTTAACCGTTGGGAAGCTCTTGAGCTCCAAGGGCCCACCAGAGTTGATCTGCATTGGGTTAGGACAGCCATACTTTTGGGCCTCTGCCTTGATTAGTCATTGGGTAGACTAGCCCAGGAAAGACACAACCTTGAGAATATCATCTCTCTGAAGTCAGGGACTCTCTGGAAGAGTCTGTAAAGCCTTCCTGGTAAGGAGGCCTAAGCTACACGTCAGAGTCTGGCATGAACACACCCCTATCCTTGCTTCAGCTCTGCTCTGCCCAGCTCTTCCACACCATCACCTCCTCTAGAACACAGACTTCCCTTCTGTGGATTAAGTTTGGTAGGAGCTGTTCTGCATCCCTTGTTGATCGAGCTCCTGAAGCACATGTCTGAGTGTGCATGGTGTATGGGCACATATGTGTGCAGGTGCATGCATGCAGAGGCCAGATGACAATACCAGGTGTCTTGTTCTTTCACAACTCACCTCATTCTCATGAAGCAGGAACTCTCCTCAAACCTGAAGCTGGATTAACAATCAGCAAGACCCAGAAATCCTCATGCAGTGCTGGGCTTACACACTTAGCCATACCTTACTTTTCATGTGGGTGACAGGTATTTGAACTTGGGTTCTCATGCTTGCTCTTACCAACTGTACAGTCTTGCTGACCCCCGCAAGCTTCTGATTCTAAAACTGGACCAAACCCTTGAAAAAACTGCAAAATAAGCCCAGCCCAGGATAGTGCCAGATGCATCCAGCATCCTGGATTCTGGCTTTTCAGCCTGAAGCAAACCATTCCTCACTCTAGCTAGAATTTTCCATATTAGAACAAACTGTCAGGCATGGAAAATTCTGATGAAACTGGGTAAAATTCCCATCTCTAACCAGAATGTTAAATATGTTAGGACTAAGATCTGCAGAATTTAGACATTCACCAGAACCAAGAGGTACCAAATGGCTGGCACAAGGCATGGACTCTTCACACACCTTTTTGTTTTGTTTTGTTTTGTTTTCTTTTGTTTTGAGACCTACACCACAGGCCAATTTCCAGAAACACTGTCACCGCTGAACCCACAGACACTTCCTCCTGTTTAGAGTGGACTCCAGGGGGAGGTTGGGGGAGATTCCTCGGGAAGCCTGCTTTCTCTTCAAGAAGGGAATGGAATTCAAAGGTAATCCTTAAAGAGTGTCCATTTGTAAAGGAGAAAGGAGAAAGGATTCTAACTGAACCTCTTCCAAGGCTGCCTTTAAACAACAGCCACAACACAAAGAACTCAGAAAGAAAAAGAAAGAATCCTCGTTGTTTGTGAATTTGTAAATAAATCTGTTAAAGCAAATCCTCGATTCATATTCAACGTGAAAAACAGGGAGAGGCCTTCTAAGGCATGCTTAGAAGTTTGAATACACTTTCAGTAGCTCTTCGTTATCTCAAATTAAATCTTAAATTAAGCTTGTGGTTCCGTGAATTAATACTCAGGCCTTTCAGCCTGGCTGCTGAGGTCATTCAAATCTAATGGTGGAAATGGTCACAGGGTCAGGACTTGGCTGCTAGTGTACAGAATGCCTTTATGATGCCAGCAGATGTTTGCATTCCACAGCTGAGGCTGCCAGGCACTGAGGTGGGGGTTGGAGGCAGCAGGGTGTAGGGGAGGGGCTTGCTCACCCCGTCATTGTATCAGCAGCCCCTTGTGTGAAATAAGATGGAATCCTACCACATCCCGCTATCCCATGTTGAAATAGGCAAATGGTTCCTAGAGTAGAAAATGTGAGGCTGCATAGTCACCGTCACAGGATGCTGTGGACAGAGAAGGGTCACCTGTCTGCAGAATGACACAGAACAACTGAAATACCATCCACTCCAAGAAATGTTTAATGACAGCCTCAGCTGAGGTTTGGTAGACAATGTTTGAGAACACAGCTGTGGCCCTCATATTGGGGAACTTAGATAAATGTACACACATCTATGCAAATGTACACTTAAAGTTAGCTGAGCTCAGGCTGGTGTGAATCCTTAGGAAAAAGAAGCATTGTCTCAAACTTTAAGGCATCTACAGTGTAGCTGTGTGTGTGTGTGTGTGTGTGTGTGTGTGTGTGTGTGTGTGTGTGTGTATATGTGTGTGTGTGTGTGTGTGTGTGTGAGAGAGAGAGAGAGAGAGAGAGAGAGAGAGAGAGAGAGAGAGAGAGAGAGATCAACATTGTCATTAAATGTCTTCCTCTATTACTCCTCACCTTACCTTTTGAGATGGGATCTCCCACTGACCCTGGATCTCACCCCTTCAGCTAGACTGGCTAGTGAGCCCCTGGGACCAGGAGTGCACAGCCACATTCAGCTATCATCTGGTTGCTGGGGATCCAAACTCACAGCCTCATACTTTCTCAAGAAGTGCTTTACACGCTGACCCATGCTCCCAGCACTTCATTCTAGCTTTCTTCCCTTTGAGTCCAATATTTTATTTTATTTTCTAGTTCCTTTTGATTTTTGAGACCAGATCTCATGGAATCCAGCATGGTTTCTAACTGTCTATATCTAAGGGTGACCTTAACTCCCGCTCTTCCTTCCTTCCTTCCTGTCATTGGCCTCTGGCCTCAGAGCTCTTTAGAAATACCATCTGAGGTCTGATGGGGATAAGAAGAGGAAGTATAAGAAGGGGTCAGTGTGGCTTTAGGGCCAGGGATATAATCTCTAGGTCTCTCCTGATCTTCACTTCCTTCCTAACATACCTCTGGCCAATTTAAGGACAGGGAGACCCCCCCAGGATTGGAGGCATCTTGCAAAGTGAGGTGGGAGAGAAGCAAAGAGAATTCACATTCATATACCAGGTAGTGGTGCTACTGCAGGTCAGGGGCAGGCCCACCCCGCCACCTTGTTAGGAGTAGGCTTTGGGGGGTGTATCTGTGAGTCTGAGGGGGTGGGCTAGCCGGCTGACAAGTGGGGAGAGGAGCCACAGTGAAAGTGTCAAGTCATGGAGGGGAGTTAGCTGCCAGGTATCAATAGGTGCAAATTGCTGCAGGCACTGGTGACTGAGAGCCCTGGTGTCTCTATTAACTCCTCAGGCCATGAGACCTTAATGACACCCCTGCCAACGACAGAAGAGGCAGCAAGTGACAGACGCAAAGGAAGATGCCAGCTAATCTGAGCCAAACACCCCATGGGGCCCGGGAACTCCCAAGGCCTGGCTCCTGTTGCCTGTCACATGGTGGCAAAGAGGATGACACTACAGATCAGCCTCCAGAGACAGGGGCCTTGGGTGGACATGACGGGGGGGGGGGGGGGACCAAAAAGGGGGGATGCCAAACTGGAAGTGACTCTGTGGACATGTGGAGGAAGCTGGGCTGGGGGGACGGCTAAGGAAGATGGGTAAAGATCTGACATTACCCCTGTCGTTATTACTGCTTCTTGGAATCTAGGGGACATCTGATATGTGTCCAGCACATAGCAGTTCAGTTTATTATAGTAAATCCTATTTGTAAAGGTCCTACTGTGAGCCAGACACTAGCACGTGTGTACTAATAATAAACATGCATAATTGGCATGTCATTGTGCACCAGGCCCCTTCCTGTACCCTCTATCAGTATGGCCTACGTTATATACAAAGTATTTTTGGAGAACTTTCATTCACTGCTGTTGCCACCATCCTTACTAACCCTCCAAACCTACAGAGTGGGCAGTATTATTTCAGTTTGCAATTGAGCAGGTTGAGACTCAGTTGGATTCAGAGGCTTGTGATTCACTAAAGCCATTGTCCTTTGAGCTACATTTCCTACACTGTGTAAGGAACCCTTGGGTTAATCTTAAAATGTGGCTGTGGCCCTTCTCATTGTCCAAATGGAGAAATCAAAAACCATAGAGATGAAGGAGCTTGTTGGAGGGATGGAGCTATGGCTCTGCACTCTTCCTCTGCCATTCTGCCGCATTGCGGGAAGTTGTGAAGAATGTCAACTCCCTCTTCTTGAGGTTCCAAGGACAAACCAAGTAGGATGCCAGCAAAATTGACCAATATGTTTATTGGGCTTCTTTATAGAGCGTGAGTGAGTTACAGACAGAAGTGTAGGTGATCCTCGAGCAGTCATACTAGAAAGTCTCCATCCAGCCTGGATGATGGCATCCCCATAGTTGCATAGATGGAACCCCTTCCTTCAACCTTCTCCAGCCTATATACTCTAGTACCTCCCAGAGTCCCCATCCATAAGCAATTAAGACTAGGTTGCATAAAAATGTCTGACTGGACCTCAGGTAAGTAAGTGCTCATCGATACCCCTCCCCAATCCCCTCTTTCTGTGGTGGAATGCCAATAGTATACCAATCTGGAGACCTAGTATATTCTTACTGGGATCATCTGGCACACAGACACCCAATATAAAAATTAACCGTCTGTACTAGTCAGAACCTCTGAGTTATAGAACTAAGAGGGAAGACAGGCATAGATATCAATACTATCATTGACGCCATGGATACAGACTGGGGGAGTCAGCTGCCATGGAGATTGAGAAGTCCCAATACCTGTAGTCAGAAGCTACAGATACAGCGGAGCCAGTGGTGGAGTATGTCTCAAGTCAGAAGACCAATGTCCCAGCTAAAAAGGCAGTCGTAGAGAAGGGCTGACAAAGAGAAAGATACGCAGTCTTTCTTTTAGTGTGTGCATGTGTGTGGGGTGTATGTTATGAGTGTCTACATATAGATGAGGGTGCATGTGGCACAGGTGAGGTGGACATGCCAAAGTTCGTTATTTTTCAGGCTGGCAGGCAGCAGGTCCCAGAAATCCTCCTATGTCTCTACTACCTCCCTTTCCCCAGTACTAGGGTTACAGAGCACAGGGACACCCCTCGCTTTTTATGTTGGTAACTGAGATCTGAACTCAGGATCTCATGCATAGCAAAAGCTTTTAACAGCTGAACTATCGCTCCACCACCTCATTCGTTCTTACTCAGCCTTTTGTTCGGTTCAAGCCTTCCACAGGACACTCTCACCTGGGAATCTAGACTGTCGATTCAAATGTGAGGCTTGTCTATAGATAGCTTCACTGGCCACACCAAGAAATCACAGGCACCATTGGGGGCTTACTCAAGTGGACACATAAAATTAACCATCATCCTCCTGCCAGGTTCTCTGAGGCTTCTAGAACCATCTTCAGTCCATCCCCAGTAGGTCCATGTGTCATTATCCTTCCCAGCTGAGGGAGACTGAGAGTGTGGGCAGGACCTGAGGATCCTATAGCCCGGGAGGGCTGGAGTGGAAATGGAAACTCCTAATCCAGAAGCTTCCCCTTCCCATGAGTGCCTTCCGTCTGGTGGTCATGCCAAGGAGTGAAACTGCCCATAGCACAGCAGCACAGCCTCCTGGAAACGTCTCTGACACACCCAGTCAGCAGGCATGACACACATAGGATGAGGCTCACTGTGAACTATGCCAGTGACATCAGCTGCAATAGGAGAAAGGAGTGAATACCATCCTAGAACTTTCATGTGGGTGTGATGACATAGAACTTTCATAGAAGGGCTTATGGTATTCTAGTTCTCTCTTTACATGTATGCATATTTTGTTCATGTGTTCTCTTAAAGCCTTTGGTCTTGGGCTGGAGAGGTAGCTCAGTGTTAAGAATGTTTCCAGAGGATTCAAGTTCAGGACTTAGCACCCATGTTGGGCACCTCACAACTGCCCGTAACTCCAGCTCCAGGAGATCCAGTGTCTTTCCCTGGCCTCCACAGAGTCTTGCACACATGTAGCATGCACACACACACACACACACACACACACACACACACACACACACATCAATAAAAAATAAAAATATAATGTATTAAAAAAAACTCTTTGCTCCTAGCTTAGTAGTAATGTGTGGTTTTCTTGTTCTCTCTCTCTCTTTCCCTCTTCTCTTTCAGGCTCACTCTCTCTTCCTCTTCTTCTCTCTCTATCCCTCTTTCTTGCCTCTCTTTCTCATATAGCCCTCATTCTGATTTGGAAAGAAAATGATAGTTGCTATCTGACTATTTTCATGGCTTCCCCCAAAGGCCTGAAAATTAAGTATAAATAAATTATCCATTACCAGAGAAGCCCTGTCCTTCCCACATACCCTCCTCGACACATTCCCATCTTCTTCCTTCACCTCCAAGAGACATTTTCCAAGGTCACTAAATTAAGCCTTCAGACAATCGAAAAATTGAATCTTGGTACATCTATTTTCCTAACAAAATTTCTGCAGCGCGGATTGGGGCTGACAGGTGCGGCCGCATAGCCTTCTGGGCTGTTCAGGTCGATTTGGCCAAGCAGGACAGCATCAGCTAGGATTGGAGGGAACATCTGAGCCACTCAGGCCCCTTGGGAGTCACAGAGTCCCTTACCTCCTTGCCACTATAAATGACTGTCCCTGTCGCTCTGGAAGCATCCCTTTTCCTCCTCTTCCAGCTCCATCTTCACCCCCTGCAGCCAACAGTTCAAAAACCTCTTCCTTAATTATTTATCCAACAGATCCCCACAATCATTGCAAACATGTTTAAACAGACCTGGAAACTGTTCTTTGCAAGGACTCTAATGATGCCATTGGAACCTCAGTCCTGGGTAGAGGAGACGGGCAGGGAGGATAGGGGATATGAATTTGTGAGAGAAGGAGGAGAAATTTGAGAGGAGGAGATTCACCCACCCCACCCCACCCTAGGCTTTGCAGCAGCCACAGGCTAGGTGGCTAGCCAGGGGGCATGAGTCACCCAGGTCCTGAAAGCTGGGGATCCTGGCTCAGTATGTGCCAGACCCTTGACTCCAGAGGTCACTTCCTTTCCTTGGGCCTCCTTGCCTTATCTAAAAGCTGTATCTTACCTGACACTTTCAGCATCCCTTCACTTGGTCCTCCTCAGCCTCCAAGACTCATATTAAAAGCTTCTGGAAAAGTTTGCATTCTACACAGGTACCTGTGTTAATGTCAATGCCACAACAAGACTTTAATCGGCTTCATACCTACTAGCGTGTGGTGTGGTTAGAAGACAAGCTGAGTTGATCCTTGGTTTTGAGTAGCCACTAGGAACCTGCTTGGGTGCCCAGGTGCCCATGGCCACCTGTACAGTACCAATGACCTCTACAAATGAGTGCAGGCAAGACCAAAGTGTCTCACAATATTCCAGTAGAGTGAATGACTGAAGCCATCAGTCGATTCAAAACAGTGCTCACACAGCCTCCCCAAATCCAGCTTTCAGAGGCTTGGGACTCAGCGGCATGAAGCCCACTCAGATGGCTGCTGCTGTGGCCTGAATAACAACAGCATGTGAGCCTTCCCAGCTTGTCATAAATCTGGTACATCTGCATTGTTTGTGCCGAAGGGTCCATGCATTCCTGTAACAAATGCCAGGAGGCCAGCAAAGCTGATCTGGGACCGAGTCCCCATCCAACACTGGCCTGTGCTAAGTCTGCAGAATATTTAAATAAGGGGTTAATTTATAAAGTGAGCCACAGGAAACTTTCCAGAATTGTCGTGCCTATGTCTCATAAATCGGCACAAATTGAATCTAGGTTTCTGTGCCCGTCAGCTCCTGGGTAAACCAAAATTTATTGAGAGGTGCATAGGTTGCTGTCCAAGGAAACATAGTAAATGAGAGAAATGTGTCCTCCAGAGATCAGTAAACAAGACAAGGAGACGGGTAGCAAGGACGAGACTGCAGAGTCAAATGTAAAATCCCCTCTACTCCAGATTCCAAAGCTCAGTCCTGCTGGAGGCAGCTGGAGGCTGGCTTCCAGGAACTCTCTTTTTTGTGTGTGGATATTCCACTGACTCTAACAGACTTTAGTCAGTTGGTCTTTTGCAGAGGAATCTACAGATGGGGATACTGGGCGATGAGGATCAGGAGGATGGCTAACCTGAGGATTATGCACATGAAAATCTTGCAGATTGTTAGGCTGCTTTGTCCAGAACCACAATTATTACTGGGAACATGCATCTCTCACCATGGCTGCTTATCGTAACCAGACGTGTGTCCCTCAAATTGAATTAATCATAACAGCACCTCATGTGTTTTGAGGACCAACCATGAACCAGACGCTAGGTTAAGTTCTGTACAAACTTTATTTCCAGTCTTCTAAAGGGTGGTTTCTCTGGGGGTAGGTTGAAGGTTTTTATTGTACACAAGCAACTGTTTTTTTATTTTTATTTTTTTTACTTGCCATTTAGTTTGCAACTTTTATTCATTCACAACAGTTAAACACATGTGCAAAATCACCTGGTAGTGAACAGAGCCTTTACCCCCTACACACATGTAACAGCCATATCTAATACTATAAGGACTGGGACATAGCACAGTTGGGAGAGTGCTTTCTTAACATGCTTGAAGGCCGGAGTTCAAGCTGATCCTCAGCACTGCCTAAATGGTGCATGGTAGCATACACCTATAATCCTAGAACTTGGGAGGTAGAAACAAGAGGATCAGATGTTCAAGGTCAACCTCAGCTGCATAAGGAGCTTGAGGCCAGCCTGACGTATATGACACCCTACCTTACAATGAATGAATAAACCAACAAATAACTTTAAAAGTAAACACAAATAAAGAGTGCCTTGAGTATATTTATAGGCCATTTCATTATAAGCATGTTCAAGAGAGAGCAGAACTATGGTGAGCTTCGTGAACTCTCACAATGTAATGCTTAAGAATATTCACATGGTTTGTTCCACACAGATAGCTTGCAACCTGTGATCAGTACTGTTGGCTAGACTAGTCATCATGGCAGCTTGGCCTAGAAAGAACAGAGAGGCAGGATAACTTGCATGAAAGCACACAGCAGCCCCAGAACTCTGCCTTCTCTAGTCTGCTCATAAAGTAAACCAGGCTAGTGGTATTAAGGGGACTTAAAAAGGAAAACACTGCTAAAATGCTTTTAGCAGATATCCAGTGAAACTTCCTGGACTTCATTTGATAAAGGAAAAGGCAAAATTCAAACCTTAATGCAATGCGTATGTTGTTTATTTCTGACATTTTATATAAGTAGATCTCTCATCTTTATCCTCAGATATAGCTGAGACCAATAAGAAAATATAAAATTATTATACTATCTGAGCTGACACTTCTTCAAAGCCTTGTTATTCTTGTTCCCTTCGATGTATATCAACTCCAAAATACACAGTGACACGAAAATTGTGTATTCAGATTGTGCTATTGATTCATGGAGAAAGTGACCTTGTGTGCGTTCGTGGAAAGGAAGAAATCTATATATACTGCTTAGACTCTTCTCCATAGCAGTGTGTTGCACGAGAGCAGATAGTGACTGTTTTAATACCTACATTTACTTTGCCTTTGCACAGATTTATAGGATAAGGGCATGGGTCCCAGGGAAGGACCTGTAAATTGCCTAGGTGTGGCCTGGGAGGGGCACATGTGAGGTCCTGTGTTCCAAAGGTCATATGCAAAGCCAATGGTCAGAGCCAGAGATAGGATATTTTCTCTGTGACCTGGACTATGGTTTTCTCAGGACCGAGTTCTTCATAAGCTTATGTGTCCAGAGACATGTAGCATGAATTCTAATTGGTCTTAATAATAAAAACCCAGAGTCAGATAAAAGAGTAAATGCTGAAAGATCAGAGAGACAAAGGAGCAAGCCACAGTTACTTTTTACCTCGACAACTCCTCAGCCTACAATGACTCCTATATAAAACAGAGCTTCTATCTCCGCTCACCTTATATTCCTTTTTCTGCCCAGCCATATCACTTCCTGTTTCTTCCTCCCTAGTGCTGGGATTAAAGGTGTGTGCCACTACTACCTGGCCTCTACGTGGCTAGCTCTTCACTCTGATCTCCAGGCAAGCTTTATTTGTTAGAGCACAAATAAAATATCACCACAGAGTCCTGGCACTAGGAACCCAAGGAAATGGCATCATCCACTGTTTTGTTTTTATGGTTTTTTTTTTTTTGTTTTTTTTTTTGAGACAGGGTTTCTCTGTGTAACAGCCCTGGCTGTCCTGGAACTCACTTTGTAGACCAGGCTGGCCTCAAACTCACAGAGATCCTCTTGCCTCTACCTCCTGAGTACTGGGATTAAAAACATGTGCTACCACTGTTCTAATGAGTTGGACTCTTCCCATACCTCAGCCTGTCATAGTGCTTAATGAGTCCCATTATGTCATTTGCATCTGTATTGGTTACATCTCTGGTTGCTGTGACCGACTCTCTGATGCAAGTAACTTAAGAAATGAAAGGTAGCCCGTGGTGGCACACACCTTTAATTCCAGCATTTGGAAGGCTGAGGCAGACGGATCTCTGTGAGTTGAAGGCCAGCCTGGTCTACAAATGAAGTTCCAGGACAACCAGGACTACACAGAGAAATCCTGTTTGGAAAAACCAAAAGGGAAAAAAAAAGAAAGAAAAGAAAGAAAGAAAGAAAGGAAGGAAGGAAGGAAGAAAGAAAAGGTGTATTTGTACCTATGGTTTTAGTCCATCATGGTGGGGAGGTGTGGTGGTGGGAACCACCACTGTGGAAGGCCTGGGTGGCAGAGATTCTCCAATAGTGGCCTACCAAGAAACAAACAGCTTAGGCAGGAAACTTGAGTGGGGATCCCCTTCAAAGGCTCACTTACACAAGCCAGGCCCAGACTCCTAAAAGTTCCACAACCTTCTGAAACCATGCCCCATCTGGGAAACAAGTGTTTGAACACAGGAGCCTGTGGATGTTTCACATTCAAACCTTAACAACAAGAATCATACCACACATGATGCCCTGGAACTGGTTAACTGTGGTCCTTAACTTACTCTTACAGCTGCCTTCAGCTTGAGATCCTCTCAGCACCTGAAGGTGGAGAAAGTGACATGCATAGACCCCAGAGTAGCTTACCAGAAGTCAGGTGGCATATAACAGAGATGGGGTCGGTACTCCAGATCTCTGATCCCAAATCAGATCTGCTTAATTATTCTCTATATCCAAAGTCCCTGAGATTCAAATTCCTCATCACAGAACTTTGCCAAGAACTTTCCCATTCCTTTTCCCAAGTTCAGAGTCTGTGCAAAGAGGTGTGAGAAAGAAGGTGAAGGGGGGAAAAAAAAGAAAGAAATGAAGAGAGCAGAGGCCAAGCATCAGCACAGAGAAGTCAATTCTGTATTGCATTCAATAGAAATCAGAGTCCAGCTTCTATTAGCAGGAAGTTCTACAAGTTCACATTGCACTTGGCTGCCTGGGAAGGGAGGAGGAGGAGGAGGAGAAGAAGAAAAATGAGGGGAAAAAATAGCATGTAGGAAGCTTAAAAAGTGGTTGGCTATATGTAAATGGCTTTTATTATAACTGCTGGTCTGAAGCGGCAGACTTGAGCTGTGTAAAATGCCACTTGCTCTTATCACGGTTCATAGAGATTACCTTTCAACGTGAGCTTCATGTTCATTTCTTCCAACACTTAGGGAGGCAAGCGCGGCAGTGACTCCTTCATTTCCCAGCCCTCGCCAGCGACCGGCACCTTCCTCTGTGTTTTGTGTCCACCCTGTATGATATTGCATCAAGGCAATTCACGGCAGTGCTTGAACCAAAAGCAATTTAAGTCAAAAAAATGGACAAATATGGATGTCATTTCTAAAGCTTGTTCAAAGGCCTTTGACATCACTCAAAGCCTGAACACTTCTTAGAGGCTAGACATTCTCCCCCGCCCCCACTCCCCCCCACAAACCCCCGGCAATGCAAGATTGGAGATTGAACACGGCAGAAAATGCAGGGCCCAGAATGTATTGCTTGGAGAAGCCTGGATTGTGTATCACATATTGAGAAAGATTGATTCAAAACCGAAGTAAATTCCCAAAGGTCAATTAATATTTATTATTTCAACATGGTTTATTTGTAGCAATAATAGGCACCACCTATCAATATTTATTATAGATGAGCATGCTGTTAGAGGACTTACTTTTATCTAACTTAATTTTCATAATCACCTTGCACAGAATGTCTATAAACATTAGTCTATAAAAACAGATGTTATTATCTTGATCTTACAGATGGGGAAACCATGTCTCTGACCAGCTCATAGCACAGATAGAATTTTGTTTTAGTGTGTAAATATGTATGGGTGTATGTATGGGTGGTGTGTGTGTGTGTGTGTGTGTGTGTGTGTGTGTGTGTGTGTGTGTGTCTGTATAGGCCAGAGGACAGCCTATGGTATCATTCCTAACATGGCATTCTGCCTTGCCACTCACCAAACAGGCTAAGCTGATGGGTCATTAAACCCTGAGGCTCTGCCAGTCTCTGCCTCCCCAACTCTGGAATTACAAGTGTCAACCACCATGCCTGGCATTTTGACATAGGTTCTATGGGGCTCAAACTCAGATGTTCGTGGTTAGAAGGCAGATATTTACTGACTGATCTATCACGGTGACCCAGGCTATGGAAATCTTGAGAGTGAAGACCATGATGTGTGGATACAGAGGTCTCTCCTCATTGTGCCCACTTCTCATTTGGAAGAAGACTGGCAAAGTGGGACACAGGGCTTTGCCCAGGCCTTATACCTTCCTCTCTGTGTCCAGGCATATTTGAGTCTTAGAATGGTGAAACTTATACACACACCCACACCCACACCTCCAGAGAGAGACAGACAGACAGACAGACAGAGAGACAGAGAGACAGAGAGATAGACAGAGACAGAGAGAGGAATTGTCTTCTTTTGGAGGGGAAAAAAAAAAACTAAAGCTAGTGGAAAAAGCCAATCCCTGTGGGTGATATACTGTAGGATTCATTTACATACCATTCTGGAAATGTCAAAATTATACAAATGGAGAGGAGGTCAGTAATGGCCAGTAGCTGAGAGGAGGGTGGTGTGAGGAGGGCAAGGCGGCTATGGAGGGCAACTGAGGAATCCTGGGCCCTCCAGAAATGCTCTGCATTTTGACAACTGTTGCCAGGGTCCCCACTGTGACATTGTACTAGAGTTTCATGTCCTTACCTTTAGGGCACCTGGGTCAAGATGTGTGGGCTCGCTGCATTATTTCTTACAACTGCCTGTGAATCTGCATGTATAGGTACTTCTAAACCTAAAGTTTAATTAAAACACAAAGAATTATTGGACATTTGAGGAAGCAAAAAGCTAACCACCAAGAACATTTCAATGGTGTATAACATATATCCTCTCTTACCCAAGTCCACTCCCACTTCCACCTCATTTGCACATTACAAAATGCAGAGGCTTTAAAATGTAGACACACCTACATGCTGGGCAGTAGCCAAGCTCTGGCCATTCTCAGAAAGGTCAGAAGGTCATGCTGAAGCTTGGTACCTTGGCCTTGATTCAGATGGAAAGAGAGAAATGAGACCCCCTGGCCAGGAGCCCTTGTGATCACTGAGAACCAAGAATGGATGTATTTTATGTGCAAAGCCGTGACCTTATTTTCCCCTCCTCTTGCTAATAGGTGTGAAGGTTTTGCAATAAATATTGCTTATGGCTGTTAATTGAACTGCAGCCCAGATGGTCAGGACATGTTTATTTTCTCATTTTTAATTTCTCCAGGTTCTTGCAGTCATGGAAAGTGGGGAAGGAGTAAACTAAGTTTACACTGGAGTCGGATCTGGTTTGGAGTTTATGCCCCAGTGATATTCATACCAAAGAAAGCACTCGGTCTATATTGTAAATTGGGACTGCAGAATGAGTTGGGAAATACATTGAAAACTCTGTTCCCAGCACCGCTCGATCTTCTATGGTGATCCTTTTCCCAAGTGTCTCAGGGGCCTCAAAAGGAACTCTCAGCTCCAAGTGCTAACAAACACAGACAAGAGCAGAAACTCTTCGTTTCCTTTTTTGTTATTACCAATGTGAAGAGCACTGTTAGCTGTCAGCTTGACAGAACCTAGAATCAGCTGGGAGATGGGTCTCTAGACAAGCCTGTAGAAGACTCTCTTGATTACAATAATTAGGGTGGGAAGACCACCCACTGTGGGTAGCACTATTCCCCAGCTGGGATCCTGGCCTGTATAAATGGAGGGAGGGAGCTGAAGAGAAGCATCCACTCATCACTCTGTTCCTGACTGTGGATGTCATGTGGCCAGCTGCTTCAAGTCTCGCCCCTCTGACTTTGACTTCCCTGCCATGATAGGCTGTACCCTTGAACTGTGGGCCAGAATAAGCCCTGTCCCCTTAAGCTTTTTTTTTAAGTTATGTTTATCACAGCAACAGGAAAAGAAACCAAGATAAACACTTCATAAGATAAAACTGCCTTTCTTCTGGTCCCTTTTGAGGCCTTACGCTGTTCACCTTTCAAAAGGGCATGTGGTTTCAGATGAGTTGACACACATGAATAGGATTCACACATACAAGGGTGTGTCCAAAACCAAGCAGTCATCAGTTTAAGATGAAAAGACCCAGTGCCTTCTAGTTTCACCTTTCTTGCATTCTCATAGAATATTTTTGATGAAAGAGCTTGTGTAGCTCTGGCTGGCCTTAAACTCATTAAGTAGCTGAGGCTGGCCTTGCATTTCCAATATTGTAGTCTCCATCTCCCATGCATTATGATTACAGGTGCATGCCACTATGCCCAGCTCTTTCATAATGTGTGTGTGTGTGTGTGTGTGCGTGCGCGTGTGCGTGTGCGTGCGCGTGCGCGTGCGTGTGTGTGTGTGTGTGTGTGCGCGCGTGCGTGTGTGTGTGTGTGTGTGTGTGTGTGTGTGTGTATGTACAGAATAAGTGTCATGGCATGCATGTGGAAGTTAGAAGACATGTTGGGCGGCGTCAGTCTTCATCTTCCACCTTGTTTGACACAGGGTCTTGTTTTTCTGCTACTTCATGTGCCAGATGAACCAGATCATGAGCTCCCAGGTATTCTGTCCCTGCCTCCCATCTCACCATAGGAGTGTCAATTATAGACACATACAACAGAATCTAGCTTTGCATTGATTCCGGGGATCTGAACTTGGGTCCTCACACTTGCCTGGCACGCACTTTACCCACTGAACAGTCTCTTTAGTCCCTTGCTTCAATGATTTCTAATCAAAATACTTACGACCACGGACCCTGACAGTGCACACCCCTAACTCCAAGGCACTGAACAAAAGCCAGACACTTTGTATGTCATTTGTTTCATGTTCTGATTTTGGAAGGAGATTATGCATTGATCTGGGGAAAGACGGTGAAAGGCGTAACATATAGTAAGGACTCAATAGGACTGTGGGTGACAGATGCAGTAACTGTGTAAGTGATGGACATGAAATTTGTTATGGCTATGTAGGATGGTTACAATGAGGAGGGATGAAGGCAGTTCCCTCAGTGCGATACCATGCTACCAGAGACCCATTAAAGACTCAACAGACCCTGTGGTTTCTCTTGTATCATTTGTATGGACACTAAGGAAGATGCCTGCTGGTCACTCTTGATGTTCTCCGTCTTACCTGGTACTTGCTCATCTATGATGGGCTTTCAGATCACTCAGCCCATGGAATCTTGTTAAATGCAGATTCTGGTTCAAGATGTTTTGAATTCTATGTTTCATGCACAGAACCCCAAAGTGATGCCAGAGAACACGTTCTTAAGTCAAAACCTTTACAGACACTCTATAATAGAGTCAGTATTGCTGGCTAGAGGCATTTGGGGAATGTGTACATTTAGGGGCCTCTGGACATTTAGTGGATGATGTCTATGGGTTTATCCTGTGATGCATAGGAAGTTCAATACAGCATAGTTGCCCACAACTGAAACACACCCCTGGGCCACTGGGCATGCATGTCAGTCTGATACTTGTTTGTGAGGCTCTGAACTCAGAATTCACTTTTCTTGACACAGAAACACAATGCTCCCCAAGTCTCCCAGAAAAGCAAGAGCCTTCTAGATAAAAATTGTACTGTGTTATGTTCCAAATACCAAGATTTAGGAGGCATCTTGGGAAGATCACAGCAGTTGAATTGCCATGATGTCACTTGCGTGTACCAAGACTTACTATACTAACCATTAAGTGAACACTTGTGCCATTCAGCTGCCCCTAACCCCCAAGGAGAGGAGGTGTTTCCTATTTCTTCTTAAATCTGTGTTCAGAGATATGCTGGTAGTCTGAATTTGACCACATTAGAGTATTTATACCATGGAAAGTGGCAAATATTACCAAGCAGAGTGCTTGTTTCTGTTCTGGATTTCCAAATAGCTGGTTGGCTGTGACATTTCCTTTTTCCCCCTTTATTTTATAAATCAGACATTCTATTAATTTTTGGTTGGTTATATGTGTGGATGGGTTATGTTATTCATGAATTTCATTCTAAGTCCCCAATAAAGACACCAAGACACTCTTTTTAGAATAATTATGTTATAAATCACTGCCCATTCCCATGCTCATGTAAGCAACTCTCAATAAAGTCTGTGGGTCACAAAAAGAAAAGAAAAAGAAAAAAAGTGTGAATAGAGGAGAAGAACTTGCTGAGAAGAATAAGAGGGTCATTGGAAGGGGGAAGGAGGTAACAGGATAATGGGGTGATCAAAGTGCATTATATATTTATGAAATTGTGAAAGAATAAGTAGATTTAAAAGTATTTTAAAATTGATATTTTAAAGATTTATTTTTTTTTAAAATTCAAGTGTATGTATGTATGTATGTGTGAGTGCACATGGAAGCCGAAAGGGAGTGTTGGATCCCCTGGAGCTAGAAGTATATGCAGTTGGGAGCTGACCAATATGGGTGCTGGGATTTGAACTCGGTTCCTCTGGAAAAGTGGGAAGTACTCTCAACTGCTGAGTCTCTCTCCAATCCCATGGGTTAGGGTGGGGTGGCATTTTAAAGAAACATAGAAAAGAAAAGCCTAATGTAGAAAAGCTCATGTACAGACATGCATTCGTGTATGCACACACATGCACACACAAATGCACCCCCCCACATGCACACACAGTCATGTGTGCACATACCTGTACACATATGCAAACACATGTGCACACCAATGTGCATACACATGCACATGTGCATGCACACACACCCTCACTCATCTTAGGATTGGCGAGAGGCAGTTCATCACCAAGCTGGTTGCATTGTAAATGCTACTAACATTGCACTCGTGTTTGAGACCTCACTTTTGGCAATCATTTCTCCTCATATTATTTTTTGTTCTTTCTGGCACCAGAGTCATGTTTCCATAAATAGCACATCTAATGGAGTGTGCGACTTTATTGCTCTCAGCTACTATAACATTGGAGGAAAATTCAATAAACATAGAAGCTAAGACCAGAACATACAAGGACTTCTCACTCCAGAAGTTAAGTGTTGTAACCTTTCTAGTCACTCATGAAATTCTGACTTTTGGGAGTAAGAAGCCACCCAGATTTGAGCTGGGTTGACAGTAGGTATTTGGCCAGGTTTGGAACACATTCAAGATGATGGTGACCATTTTGTTGACTTACAGACCTACCCGCTCTTCCCCATGGACTGAGGCTAACCAACTGGAGGGGATGAGATAACTGTTAAATGTGCCTAAGCTTTGGGCACTGGCCGCCTTTGCATGTAGCAAACCCACAATGAAATGTCGTAATTCTTCGCCAGGATAATTGGGACTCTCTTGCTCAGCTAGACTGGGGATCCAGAGTAAAGGATGAGGCAATTTTTTTTTTAAAGAGCATAAATATGTGGGAAAGTGAGCAAATCAAAGTAATTGAGGAGAAAAATAATTCATTCCATGTCTCTGCCTCAGCATGGATGCAAATGGCACATCATTAAGTAGGTCCTCAATACAAAGGCAGCAGCTTAGCCATAGCATCAAATATTTAGCCAGAGCCAAGAGCAATTTTTTATTATGTTTTTATAAGTTTGATTTACTAACCTTTGGTGCATTCCCTATTTTTAGAGGTTGGCTTATAGTTTCCATTTGTTTTCTCTGAAGCTCTGACTCCTTCCCAGGGTTTCAGCTGTCCACTCAGTTCTTAATGGCAGAGCAACACTGAAAAGCATAATTACATTTCCTAATTATGTGTAATTAGGCAAAACCCAGATGATGTATCCAACGTGCTCTTGGAATAGCCAGGGGTCAAGGACTGCTGGAATTCAGTAACATTTTTATAAATAAGCCAGTGCATTAGTTAACGTTGAGGTCCAAGGTGGTGCTGGGTGCCTTGTAGACCAATATAATGGCTGAAATATATAGCATTCATTTATTTAGCCAAGTAAAGCTGTAATTGATTCCCCGCCTCCTTACCCTCCTCTCTTTTTAAAAAACAGAGCTTAGATTTGCTATTCTTAGCCTAAGAGCAGCCCTCTACACTCTGAGCCACAGTTCTGCTCACTGACAGTGTAAGTGATATTTATTTTTTCAAAGCCTAATCCTTTTGAAACATGGAGAAATAAATACATCCTTTTATCTACCATATGCCTGGGATGGGAAATAAATTCTTATTTTCCTGCGGTGTGGTACCAGTGGGCTACAATGAATAATTTGGGCAGGCTCCCTGAAGATAATAGGGAAGCCTTCTCTATTACCAGGGATAATTATGAATCTCATAATAGAAAACATCCCGAGCCTGAACATCAATCAGGGAAGATAAACAATGGGAAATGATAGGTATACAAAAGGGAAAATGGCACCGGCACTCATGGAGGGAAAGACTGCAGGATTCTGGTGGGGTTATAAATCATAGAGTCAAATAATTCCTATGCAATTAATATCCTCAAATTAAAACATACATTTTTTTTTAAAGCAAAAAAAATTTTTTTGGCAGACTTTTTTGAACCAGACAACTGGTTACCTTACAAGATTTCATCCGGGAATCCCAGAGTGAATCTTGTATGGGTATCTCCAACCTCTTCCACCCTCAACTTCTCTACCCCTCCCTGGGTTGGTTGGGGTGTCATTAACCATGTTACCATGAGTACTCACCTGATGACCTCAAGCTGGTTGCAGGGACAGGCCATGAGCTGGCAAGGCTGGAGCTAATGGTGGGTGACCCTCATGGTCTCTAGCTCTAATAAGACAACAAAGATTGGCTTATTGAGTTGGAAGTTGACCAGCTTGAACAGCCCAGAACCTGTCTCCAGCCAATGCACATGCAGCTTCAGAGCTACAGACAAATGGAAAAACTTTCATCCCTAAAGGATCATCGTCTCTTTCTAGTGAATCACCCTTCATTCATGCACTCTCTTGTTTCTTTTAAAAAAAAAAAATCACATGCTTAAGGTACTTCTAGGGACTTCTCTTTCAAATGACAATAAGGTTCTTGATAACTCTTGGAGAATCGTGCCTTGTTAGTCTACTGTTAGTTTCCAAAATCGAATATAAGGTAGTATGATTCAGTTATCTGCCCAGTCATGGGCATAGACCAACAAGGTGTCCAGCTTTTTCTCATATCTTCTCCATGTAGAACTTCAAAGAGGGACAAGAATTCAAACAGGATTCTTCCATTTCCTCCCCCGTCACAGATAGGGACTCTATTTGAGTCAATTGTCAGATATGTCTGGAAGGCCACAAAATATGCTCCTGGATTTTGTTTTATTGGCCTCATCTAATATTTTATAAAACATATTTTTAAAGAAATATATAATTTGTCCCCCAAAGCAAGGGTTTTCCCATGCCATATAATTTGCTAAGTGTGGCTTTACTGCACCATAGCCTATAATTTATAGTCAGCCTCCACAAGGCAAAAAATAACTCCAAGCTATGATTAAGTAAGTAATGGACAAGGTAACTAATATTCCCGGAAGGAAGCCCTTCCAGACACTCATTTTAAGTGACAAAATGGTTGAAGGTTGAGATGTGCAGTCCTGTACTAATTTAACTGGGTTGTGTGCAGTGGAGACGCACGATGATAAACTGGCCTATCTGGACGGTGAAGACATGAGCTGAGCTCGATTCTACACTCGCATCCTAATGAGCCTGCGCCTCATTTTCCCTGTGTCAGGCAAATGGGTTTGTGGCTAATTGTGCTACCGGTTTGCCCTCTAAAGTAATTCTTGGGGAATGAGTATTCTAGGGTAGCGCAAACCAGTTCTGAGGTAGCAGTCTATGTTGTATAGATGGAGAGGTATGACAGAGTAGGGTAGACTTCAGAATGAGACAATCCTGGGAGCTGGGGAGATACCTCAGTCAGTAAAGTGCTTATCCTGCTAGCATGAGGCCCCGAGTTCATTCCCCAGACCCACATCAAATATGAGGGCATATGGTGTACACTTATAATCCCAGTGCTGGGGTGGTGGAGACAGGCAGATCTCTGGGACTCACTGACCAGCCAACCTCACCACATGGGTGAGCGCTAGTGAGAGACTCTGTCTCAAAAAACATGGAGGGATGACACTCTGGTCTTCACATGCACATTTATGTGCATTCACACAGACAGATGCATCAACACACACATACACACACACACACACACACACACACACACACACACACACAGAGTCGGGGGGGGGCGCGAGGGAACGAATAATACAAGGCTTGGGAGATATATGGCAAACTAAAAATGACACTCTGCCAGTGGTGGTGGTGGTGGTGGTGGTGCACGCCTTTAATCCCAGCACTCAGGAGGCAGAGCCACGTGGATCTCTGTGAGTTCGAGGCCAGCCTGGTCTACAGAGCAAGATCCAGAACAGGCTCCAAAACTACACAGAGAAACCCTGTCTCGAAAAACAAAAACAAAAAAACAAAGTGAAAATGACAGTGTGTTACAAACGGGAAGGAAGCAACCCAGGTCTGCCCACTCTCTTGCACCCCTCCCACAGCGAGAAGTCGAGCCCATTCCCTCGCCATGTACAGCAGGCTGACCACGTGGCTTGCATTGGCCAGTTGGAACTGTCACCAAGTCAATGTTGCCAGAAAGTGGCTAGGTCCTGGACCTCTTTTTTTTTTCAGCTTACCACCCTGAGACCACTGTAAGATCATGTCTGGTCTGGCCTGCTAGAGGATGACGGGCCATGTGAAAGGAGCCTTGTTATCTGAGCTGGTAGCTTGCTGATACCCTGTATATAAGAAGGTTGTTCTAGAATCATGGAATGATCAACTAAGCTAACTGTAGAGACCAGCCAAGACTGCCTGCACTAGAGAAGGAAGCCTGCTCTTGCACGGTCACAAACAAACTGGACTCAGGGAAGAGAGGAAGGTGGCTGTTGTTACCCACTGAATTTTGGAGAGCTTTAGTATGTACCACATGCTAACAAATGCAGAACGAACACATGGAACAAGGAGCTCATAACTTTACAAAATGAACTCTCAGTAATTCAGCTTTTAGCTGTTGATGTCATTTCTGAGAAAAACACCAAGTACTGAGAGCCCCCCACTACCATCCCTGTTCGTCTGACCAGATGAGTGTGCATATTGACTGTTGGAATGGGTCATTTGACTAGACCAGTGCCTTCAGGAAAAGCCCAGGTAAGGATGAGGCTGCCTGTATTCTTCAGCCCTTGCCAAGGCAGAAGCAGAGTTCTATAGATTTGGGGCATATAAACACTGGGGATTGGGAAGACCTTTATCTGGTGTTGCCTAAGGGTGTAGTGAGCCTGGCCTGGTGTAGGGAGGAAGGAGGGTGCCCTGCAGAAGAGCGAAGCAGGAGAGTGTCTTAGCAGGCCAAATTTAGCCTAATTAACAGATTTGCCTAAGGCTGACCCCGAAGCAGAAAGTGAAGCCTAGATCAGCCTGCTCAACTCCCACCAATAAGGTAATGATGAGGTTGAACCACCAGTTCTCAATCTCATAGAACGGTTTCCCAAAATAGACGGGAGTTAGACAAAGAACACCCCTACATTTCTTACCTCTTCTGAGTCCCTATTTCCTTAATGACCTAACGCATTTGTTTAGCACAGTTTTTATCCTCACAGATGGGTGTTTGTGGTTTTTTTTTCAGCTGCCCGTGATTTTGTTTCTACTTGGTAGTGGGGTTTGCCAGAGTACCTCATAAAATCAGTATCCTCCTGTCAAAGATGGATGGGTGGCTACTGTGTTGTAATATGCTTGGCTTCTGGAGGGGGACGACAGCATTCTTGACTCTGCTTTAGGATCTGCTCCGTAGCCTGAAGAGCACTTCCGTATGGTAACTCATCAACGAGCGCCCAGCTCCCCCACTTGACCCTCCTTCTTCCCACACACACGAGGAAGGGTAAGAACAAGACATAGGTCACCTCAGGATAACTCTTCATTCTCCCATATTACCCGGGTTGACTTCATTTCACCACTGAAATGTCAGGATGTACCCCTAAATACTTAGAAGCCTGGAGCTGTCTAGAGAAGGGGAGAAGAGACCTCACAGTCACCAGCCACTGAGGGAGGTGCTCTCTGTGATCCTCACCTCGTGGGTTTCATGCAGTAGGGTGGTCTCCTTTTACTCTGAACTGACAAGACCTTGGTAACTGACAAGGGAGTAGCAGATGTGACATCTGAGGTCAGATGACAAGACCTTCAGATGCTGCCTTCCTTTCTCCTGGATTTCTGGTTCTGAGGAGAATTGTATACCACATTGTGAGGACCTTCAAGCAGTATGGAATTGAAGTTTGTGTATCAAGGACAGAGACCTCTAGCCAACAGCCAGAGCAGCTTGGCCACTGATACTGACAATGGTTGTCAATTTGATACAATCTAGAGTTACGTAAATGGCTAACCTCTGGGCTTGGGAATTTCTGGATTAGGTTAAATGAGGTGGGAGGACCCTCCCTAAATGTGGGTGGCATCATTCTGGAAATGTGGTTCACAAACTAAATACAAAGCAGAGAAAGCTGGGCACCAGCATTCATCTCTCCTTGCCTCCTGTCTGAGAACATGATGCAATCAACTGCCTACACGATACACTACCACCACCATCACTTCCTCACCATGATGAACTGTACTCTTGACCTGTGAGGGGAAAAAACAACAACAACAAAAACAAAACTCTCTTCCTTTCCTTTTCCTAGCTGACCCTTGCTTTTGTCAAATATTTTTGTCACCATAGTCAAATAAGTAACCAAGACACTCCCTGTGTTAATGAGCCATCTTGGACATATGTCTTCCAGCCCTGGTTAGGCTTGTGAAAGACCACAGCTGAAATATCTTGACTTAAGAGAGACCCAAGCCAACTGCCCTCTAAGTTGTTCCTCAATCCTTTGCCAACTCAAATGGTGAGATAGTCAACTTTTGTCACCCTTTTGAAGTGCTAAGTTCTGGAGCAATGTGTTACCAACCCTAAAGTTGCCTGTCTACACTGCCCGCAGCATCAGTAATCCAAGATATTAACAATTAGAATGAGCCAGGCACAGTAGCATACACCTTGGGGGCAGAGGCAGGCAGACCTCAGTCAAATTGAGGCCAGCCTGGTCTACAGAGTGAGTTCCAGGACAGCAGGGGCCCTGTTAAAAGACTCTGTCTCCAAACAGCAACACAAATGCTCATTAGAATGAGGGAGCGTGTTGGCCTCTCAAAATGCTTTCATCCAACCTTTGACTTTAATATTTACACATTTGTGGATAGAAACTTGTACAAATTATTAAACCCTCTTGCTCACTTACATCTATCACTTTTTTTAAAAAAGGGTTTAGAGGCAATATTTTTAATTAATTAATTAATTTTTATGTGTATGTTTGCATGTATGAATGTATGTGCACCATGTGCATGCCTGGTGCCTTCAAAGGCTGGAAGAGGGTGTCAGATCTCTTAGACCTGGAGTTACAGATGGGTCTTGAGTTCCCGTGTGGGTCCTGGGAATAGATCCTAGGTCATCTGCAAGGCCATTAAGTACTTTTAAGCACTAAGCCATATTTCCAGTCCTTATGGTGGCAAGATTACTTGCCTTAGATAGAGAGGACACTAGAAATCTAATGAACTGATATTTGTATCTTGGCTCTATGAAGAATCAACTAACTGAACATAACATAGGTAATTAATAATGTTGTGCCTTGGCTTTCTCATCTGTGAAATGAGAATAACCAATCCATTTAGTGTAGGAAGTCAGTCGGAGTGAAAGATTTATTCAAAGTCCCGAAGCTGTTACAAACACATGGTAAATGGTATCTGTAGTCTTCATTGTGATGTTCACATTTATTTAGTTATCAGCAATTAAAATCCAGAAATCCAGTTTGAGCAAACTTTCGCTAACTCCATTTGTTAAGCGCATCCTGGCTGCTGGTGTCTTCGTTACTTTTCCTATTGCTGTGACAAAATACCCAGACAAAAGCAATTTAGGTTACAAAGGACTTATTTTTGCTTACATTCGGGAGAATACAGTGTGTCTGAGAGGAGAAAACACTGGCAGGTAGGGGAGGCCCGGTGGCAAGAGAGGTAGGCTGGCTGATCACCCTGCACCTGCCCTCAGAAAGCAGAACAGTGAATGCAGGCTGCTTAGCTCCTTCCCTCCACGTAAACAGTCCAGGATCCCAGCCAGGGAAGGAGGCCACACAGAGTGGGAGGGGCTTCCCACCTCAATTAGCATACTCTAGATAACCCCCTAGAGGCAAGCCCGGAGACCTACCTTCCACGTAATTCTAGGTGCTGCCCAGTTAAAAACACTCACCATCACAGTCACTATCCATTCTTCATGGATTCCCTTGACTAGGAGGCAGAATCTTTTTATATTTTTTTTCTCCTCAAAGATTTCACTTTTCCTTTGATGGGTACAGGGGAAGAAAAACACTTAGCAATTTAACAGATATTCCATAGCATGAAGGTAGTTGGCTCCCTGTTAACTAAGCTAAGCTTTTAAGAATGTGCCTCCATTCCAGGGAGGTTTTCAGTGAGCCAAGAGATACCACAAGCTGTCCTTGGTATCATAATTCAATAGAGAATGCATCAGCAATAAGTCTTCAGGTACGATGGAGACCATCTATCATATAAAAGTCAGACACTAATGTAATTTAAAATTTTCAGTATTATGGAAACATACATATTCCTTTTTATTTCTGAAAGAATTTCCAAAATGTTGTGTTAAAAAGAAAAAGAACAAGACAAGTGCAGTGGTGCACACCTGTATACTCATCACTCAGAGAGCTGAGGCAGGAGAATTGCCATGAGTTCAAGGTCAGCCTTGGCTGCATACCAACCTCCTGAAATGAGGGCTGGAGATCGGTAGGTGCAGTGTACTGAAGCCCTGCTTCAGCCTCCAGCGCCACACAAACCAGGTGTGCTGTGAGGAGCCTATAATCTCAGGAAGGGGAAACAGATTCACAAGTTCAAGACCATCCTCAGCTGCATAGGGAGTTGTAGGGCAGCTTGGGGGCGATGTGGGGGGAGGGGAGGATAACCTTTACTTCCATTTCATTAGATTTCATACTAGATTTTTCTAAGCAATCCATGACTTTGATAGCTACTTAATTTGTTGATTTTTTTTCTAAATAAAACCATCACAATGAACATTATTCTTCCTACTCTTCTTTTTCAAATTGCTTGTGATGAGCTTAGAGGCATCATAAGGAAAATTGGTTTATTTTAGAGAAAATGAGATGTTACTGCTCAGCAAACAGTATTTTTTTTATCTGTGCAGTCAATCAAATAACATCCCTTTGTCCCACAAAATAAAACCTGTATGTCTTAACGCCAAATATTTGAAACTATCATGAAATGTGTTCTAATGAACCAAGAAGGCTGTCATTTAGATGATATTAATAGCTTTTAAGACATTTATTTAGTTAATATTTTACTTCTGGGCTGTGGATCTCTCAAATCATAAAGCAGAAATGGCTATGTTGAGTTAAGACTGGCACCTCCTGAGGTCTGTATCAGTTTATTTTTGAGCCGCTTTTGTTAAAATTAAACTTTGAATGTGTGCTATGGGTTTTATTTTCTCACTGAACCAACAGCATCTTAAATTCATACTTCATTATTTCATTAAGAAAGGAGTGAGGCACACGGTAAATAAATCAGGGTTGTGATTGACAGTCTATCTAGAAAGATTAGACAATTGGGGGTGGTGGGCCCCTACTCCCCCAATTACTGCCTTTGTTCTTACAAGTGTGTTTAAATCTATTTCTGTTAATTTACAATTTGAAAGGTGGATGAGAAGCAGAGTTTGAAAAATAGATTACTGTCTTCATTAATACAGGTTTGACCTACAAAGTCTTCACGTACTTAATGATTAAAAACCAAAGTACTAAATAATAAATTATAAGAATTTATAGGAGTCATCATCTTGAAATTAGCTTACTGAATGTTCTTATCATAATAAATCTGAGTGGGTGTCTAATTTAGTGTTAGCTGACTAAAATTATATGTTGCGGGCAGGGGAAAAAAAACACTTTTGTTTGAAGACTAGTGCAGTGAGTTTAATCACAGGTGATCTGAAAGGCACCCAGCTCTTGCCGGTTCCCTTCATAGAAACTTTCATGGAACTGGTTGAAGGAAGATCGATTCCAATTTGTAAATCTGCCAGACAATAAAATCCACCCCCCAAACATAGGTGTGTGTGTGTGTGTGTGTGTGTGTGTGTGTGTATGTGTGTAATGTTTATGTTAACACTACACTTTCCACATGAGCTCCACCTGTCAGAGTCCCAGTCTAGAATGCAAAGTATCCAGTCCTCCCCATGACAAGTCTATGGAGACTACTCTCAGTCATTGTCAAGGTTAAATGAACTCTTGTGTGTTGGTGGGAGGAGGGGGAAAAGCCACTACTTCTCTCCTGCCTCTGTTCCCTCTTCCTGTGTGTCTGGAGCATGACTGTTCATTTAGCACTCACCTTCAAGGTGTTTCCTCTGCTCAGGCAGTACTTTGGCCGAGGCCGAACTGTGAAGGGCCCGACAACAGGCCCTGGATCAGTTTGTAGGAGAGAGGCTAGAAAAGGCTCCAAGTGTAAATGGGATGGTTTATAGTCTCAATTTGACAAGCTCTAGAATCACCATGGAAGCAACCCTGAGGTTATATCTAGGTTGGATTAATGAAGGGGAAAGACCCACCCTAAATGTGGGTGGCAGCCTTCCATAAGTGGACCCTAGGTTGAATAAAAAGGAGAGAGAGCTCCGAACACCAGCGTTCGGCACTGTTACTGCCCGACTGTGGGTGCTGTGGGACAGCTGCCTTACAGTCCTGCCGCCACGCCTGCCTTCTCCACTACAGTGGGCTGCGCCCTCAAACTGTGAGCCACACTCACCCTTCCTCCCTTCAACTGCTTATTGTGAGGTGTTCAGTCTCAGGGATGAGAAAAGTAGCTAAGAAATTACAGTAATTACATAGTAAAATAGAAATAAGGTCAGCTCTTTCAGATACTGTGGTAAACTGGCATATAATTTTTTTTTCAAGTTTAACATGTTAGGAAATTGAATAGGATGTGTGTGTGTGTGTATGTATGTGTGTCTGTGTGTGTGTGTGTGCATGCATGCACTCAAATACATATACAACATACACATTAAGTACATATACAACACATTCATTAAATAATTTTCTCCAAATATACAGTTTTTACAAATGAGATAAAGTAGGAATCCCTCCCCCAACAGAAACAATAGCCAAAGAAAATGACAAACAAATTAACGGAAAAACAATAGATACACATGAAAAAAATTCGTAATCATTAAAAAAAATTATGGCTTTGGAAATTGAAAAATGAGATGCCAGTTTGCAGCGTGATACCTGCAAAAGTTACAAAGACCTATGACCACCCACACGGGTGAGCATTCATGCTATTAAAAAGCACAAAACAAGAAGTGTCCCATTCTAGTCTGGAATCTACCCCTTTGGGGTTTAATTTGCAGCCTTCCTCCTGATAAATTTCTTAAGCAATTTTCTGATAAATCTTAATGGGATTAAGATTTGTTATGGAAGCCTATCACTGTCTCCCCAGCCAACTGTCCGTCAGGAGGCTAGCAAAACTTAGCCTAAACTTGAACAGTTTTATCATTCCATTTCCCTCCAAAATGCCCGAGCAGAGAGAATCCCTACAGTGTTGTGCCACAGGCCTTCACCCCTAGTCATTAAACTGCAGTAAAACTTCCACTGGTGCTCATAACTAGACTGTCCTTTTTAAAAATTTCCTTCACAGGATAAAGAGTACTAGCCATAGAGGCATATATTTATTCTTTTTGGTCATGATGGAAAACAAGTGGTAGTTTCAGACTTACTCAAATAAGACTTTTGACCAAGCACTTCCATTTTGAACTAGAAAATACAGAAATACTTGAGAAGCAAAATCACCCAATTTAGAAGACTCTGTGTTTGTTTAGCACTTTCTTTGTGTGTTTGGTTTTGGTTTCTGGGATTGAACCCAGGTGGTGCATCTGCTGGGCAAGCACTCTGCCACTGAGCAATGCCCACAGGCCCAGCATTAGTTTATACTCACACATCCACATCCACTTACCTAGTCGTTTGGAAAGTATGAAATCTAAAGGTTCTGAAAACAGGATAGTTTTCACCTAAGTTTTTCAAAAGTGCTAGATAATGCAGAGAGAGAGAGAGAGAGAGAGAGACAGAGAGAGAGAGAGAGAGACAGAGAGAGACAGAGAGAGAGACAGAGAGAGACAGAGAGAAAGAGAGACAGAGAGACAGAGACAGAGAAGAGGAAGAAGAGAGGAGAAGGAAAAAAGGGAGGGGGGAAGGAGGGAGGAAAGAGAGAGGGAGGGAAGGAGGGAGGTAACATTAGATCTGTGTGTCCACTTTATGGAATATAATTATAAAGGCTGGAGGGGGGAAACAAGTGGACACTAATCCATTATTATGACCTTTTTTCCCCCTTTAAACTGAGAAAACACACCTGTGCAGGAATTTTTTCATTTGCACGTGCACATCCCGTGCTAGAGTGTGCCTGTGAGCTGCCAACAGTCAGGAGCTATGCAGCAGTGTGAAGAGAGGCAGGAACGGAGAAGGTGTTGTTCCTCCTGCAACCCTGCTGTGCTTGAACTTCTTTCTATCCACGTAGAATATTTTTGAAGTTGAAAAAGTAGACAGGAAGGGAAATGGGGGTGGATCTAAAGTTCACATCCATTAATGGACAGAGTGGCCCTGGCAGACAGGCCCTCTTCCCTTCCTACCACCAAGCTCAGGCATGGCGACCCAGCCAGCTTTGCAGGGCAGCAGTTTTTGGTCTGTTTTCCAAATCTAAACCGCCTGCTTGGCTGAGCTGCAAGCTGCCTGGGAAGGGAAGTGGAGAAGGCAGGAATGAATTCCATTCTTCACCCCCTGCTGATCCCTCCAAGTGCAATTTCTAATTAATTAGTAGAGTCGTGCCTTCCAGAAAAGAGCAGGCATACCTTTGGGAATCTCACCAGGAAGAAGTGGGTCTTGTGGTGCAAAAAGAAAAGCTTTTTTAAATATTAAAAATTAATTAAAAATGGAATGTGTGAAAGCTGGGTTTTTATCATTAGCACCCATTTCAGAGGGCCAGTTGCTGTTGGTAAAACTTTAGATTGTCATTGTCACAATAGATTTGGTTCGGGGTGGGGGGGGTGACCTTAGTGAGTCTAGCTCGTCATTGGGTACAGGGGCCCCTAAAACAAAGGGTCTTCTGTGCTTCATTTGGCTTTGAAAAGTATTGAACTCAGAAAAGCCATGGTCAGCTGTGACTCAGGAAGTGACACTAGGCAGACAGGGTAGTAAGAGTCGTCTTGGGTTAGTTTCAAAGACAGCTGGTGTACACCTTTAATCCCAGCACTGGGGAGGCAGAGGCAAGCAGGTGGGTCTCTTCGAGTTTGAGGCCAGCCTGGTCTACAGGGTTAGTTCCAGGACAGCCAGGGCTGTTACACAGCCTCCCCAGCACTCCCCCACCCCACCCCCCAAAAAAACAAAAACAAAACACTAATGTGTCTGTGTGTATGTGTTCTGTATATGTTCACATGGGAGTGTGTGCATCTGTGTATGGGTGCACCTGTACACATGGGGGCCACTACATCCAGGGTTTTACATGGGTCCTGGGATCTGAACTCCAGTCCACAAGGTTGTGAAGCAAGCATTTTCCCAGCCAAGCCTCCCCTCTGGCCTTTGACAAATTGTTTTCAAGGGAAGAAAGTCCTGGGAACCATTTCATATAAGGGAACACAGGAAGTTTTCTCTTTGCTTTGCAAAGACAGGATTTCTCTTACACACAAGGGGTCTCTGAGAAATCACGCTTTCCTCTTGCTTAAATGAGAAATTATAATGAACTTCAAGATTTGATGACATGTCGTGAAAATGGTGGCATATCACTCCAGTTGCTCACATAGTTCTTAATTTCAAGAGCATGTTTCAAATTTTATTTTTTATAAGTTTATGAATTATATAAAATAATGGGTTGCATTATAATATTTTCATTCATGTGTGTGATATACTTTGACCTTGTCACCTCCCAGCCATTACTCCTTTTTGTCTCAAGAGTAAAAATTTTAGGTGGTTCCCAAGGGAAAGAAATACATTGAATTTTAAGCCACATATCAGTAATTCTTAACAAATGCATAAACTCTGGTTAAAGTGTGGGAACTGAAGTGGCTTATAACATTACCTCATCACCCACATCCCCAAGTGTAAACTTGGCTAGGGGTGAGATTTTAATCAATACTTTTTATACTATGCTATTATTTATATGAGAATATACTAGTGTCAGTTCCACCATAATAAATGTTCAATAAATATTTGTGAATCAATGAATGGGTAAATGAATGAATGAAGGTCTTTTTTTATATAAGTAATTGAGTAATTCCTAAACTTTGTTCTTTCCATGCTAACTCCTATTCTGAGCACCTCCCATGTCCTATTTTAATGCCTTCTGTAAGACCTTATGTGTAGTAGGCAGTTAATGAAGGTAACAATGAAATGGCTAGACTTTGATCTATTCATTCACAAAAAATGAGTGCCATGGCATATGGGGATAGGGGTGGGAAGACTGTCATATGTTGTTCTAAGGGGGGAAGATGGAACAAAAAGAGAAAGAATTCTCTACCATGTAGATCTGACATTGTTATGGAGAAGATAACAATAAACAGAGAATTAATGGAATTTTTTTTTGTTTTGTTTTGTTTTTTGAGACAGGGTTTCTCTATGTAGCTTTGCGCCTTTCCTGGAACTCACTTGGTAGCCCAGGCTGGCCTCAAACTCACAGAGATCCGCCTGTCTCTGCCTCCCGAGTGCTGGGATTAAAGGCGTGCACCACCACCGCCCGCCTGAATTAATGGAATTTTATGTAACTTTAGGCAAGACAGTGGGATCAACAAACATTCTTCTGTGGGTCCCACACATTCTTTAGTTCCCAGGAATCTCTAAGCCAAATGTTCTCAACTCTGAATCTTGGACATTAAGAAAGGACCCCTGGATCTCCTAGCATCCTTTGAGGTAATGTGGAGGAGCATTATCATCCATTTGTCCTTTTCTAGGAAGATAGTTCTTACCTTTCACTGGCTGGTCTCTAAGGGTCCATTTGTTCCTGTTGTTTTAGTCTGGCTCCTTGAAGCCACTATGCTTCCCATAACCTTTTACCTTTGTGGCTACTCTTTGTGAAGAGAATCCAAGATTCACTCTGGAAGTTGGGATCTCTATTCAAGTAGGAGCTAAGATGGCCCCATCTATTCAGTGTACCTGAAGTTCATCTCTGGGACTTCCACACAGCAAACACTTGTCAGGCATGTTGAGCCAATGAATAAGTTAATGGTGGTCATATCAGTTCTTTGTTGTTCCACTCTTCATGGACTTGGTGAGTTGAGTGGTGAATGAGATCCTTTGCGACTGTTTCCTGTCACTCAGCGTGGTGATCTGGAAGTATCAGTACACCACCCTTTAGTAGGGTGGAATAGTACTCTGTTGTATAGCTATGTCACATCTTGTTTCCTTTTTCATCTGTTGGTGAATATTTCTGTTGTCCTCACCCTTTGGTTGTTATGAATAGAACTGTTGTGAACAAGTGCAAGTTTTTGTTTGAACATTGATTTTTCAATTGTTTGGGTCAGAAATAAGTGATAGGTAGACAGACAAACAGATAGATATTAGAGATTCAGTATGTAGATATGTGGGTGCGCACACATGCACAAATCCCTCAAATGCAATTGACGAGCCATACAGTAATTATATGCTTCACTTATCAAGGTACCTTCTTATTAAGTGTGAACATTGATAGTTGAATGTGGTATGAAGTAGGTCCTTTTCACTGGACCAAATGTTTTCTCTTTTGTTTTGAGACAGAGTCTTGCTATGTATCCCAGGCTGCTTTCCAGCTCATAATCCTCCTGCCTCGGCCTCCCAAGTATTGGGATGACACATGTGCTACCATACCAAACTTCAGATTTTTTTTTCTTTTAATGGTGAGTTTCTTCCTAGTTCTCGGGATTTTAGGACAGTATCCCATTTGCTCCTGACTTTGAAGGGTCAGATTCAGCAGCACTCTGCCATCTTGTCCCACAATACCGGTCCTATCTTCTCCTTTCTGGTGGTGTGAAGTTGATTTTGTGACATCCGTGTAGATCTTAGACATTGTGTTGTCCGAAGGAACATTGTGACTTGGAGGACTTGGCTTTTTCAAGTAAGGCTGGGCACCACCTACAGAATGTAGAATTCTGTCCTGATTACTGAGTACCCATATGACTCTGAGAGTCCCATGAGCACAGGGTCCCTTGTCCCACTAGAAAATCCCCAGCCTTGGGTTAATTAAAAATAAAGCCTTCTAGATGGATGTCTATTTCAAACTCCATTTGGTAAAACTAAGTTAGAATAATCAATAAGTACTCTAAGGACTGTGTGTATGTGTGTGTGTGTGTGTGTGTGTGTGTGTGTGTGTGTGTGTGTGTGTGTGTGTTCCTTCATGTGCACAAGCAAATGGAGGCCAGAGGTTGATGCTGGGTGTCTTCCTCAATCACTCTCCACTTAAATTTTTTAAGACAGGGTCTCTCACTGACCTTAATTAGACTGGCTGGCCAACGACTCTTTGTCTCTGCCTCCCCTGCACTGGAATTATAAGTGCGTACTCCTATGCTCAGCTTTTTGACTTGGGCGCTGGCAATCAGATTCAGGTGCTCAGACTTGCTTATCAAGAGCTTTCCCTACTGAGCTATGTGCCCAGCTCATAGCACCCTAAAACTTTTAAGTATGTCTTGGGGTTTGGTTATTGTTGTTTTGGTGTGTGCAGGGGGGGGGGGTGATAGGTAGGTGGGTGAGTACATGCCTAAGCATGTGTGTGGAAGTCAGAGGGCAGCTTTGGAGAGTTGTTTTGGTGTGTGTGGGTGGTGGGTAGGTGGGTGAGTACATGCCTAAGCATGCCTATGGAAGTCAGAGGACAGCTTTGGAGAATAGATTCTCTACTTTCACTATTTGGATTCTAAGGCATGAACTCAGATCATTAGGCTTAGTGGCAAGCACCTTTACCTTCAGAGTCATCTTGCTGGCCCAAGCACTTTAACCTTAAACTTGCTGGGGATATTATGTATATGTTGATGATGAGCAGACCTTTGGGGATGAAATTTAGGACACAGTAGGTATTCTCTTGGCTGTCAGTCTTTTTCTAGTTCTGTTTTTCTTTTTCTAAATTGTATTCCTTGCCATCCCCAAAACTGATATAAAATAGCTCACAATACCCTTACTGAATGGCTATTTTTAAAAGAGCTTGGAGTAAAGAGAAAATAGGAACCAACACCATGGCTAGGTCTTTGTGTTCTCTCAGCCCAGGTGACTCTGGTACACATCCTAGATGTCCCCCATCTCTACCCCAGTGAAGGTCAGGCAATTTACAAATGCTTCCTGTTCCTCAATTCCCTCTGCCACACAGTGGCAAGACAAATCTCTATTTCCCAAGATAGTTGTGAACATAAATCAAGGGATGATGGATTAAGCATGATGTTTGTTACCTTTAATTGTCAGCTTGAGATAACCTAAGAATCACCATCCCAGAAAGTCTCAATGAGGGAGTCTCTACTTTGGGTTGGTCTATGGGCATATTGTTGGAAGACTGTCTTCACTGAGTTAGCTGATGTGGGAAGACCCAGCCCACTGTGGGCAACACCATTCCCTAGGCCGAAGGTCCTGAACTGTTTAAGAGTGGAGAATCAGGCTGAGCACAAACAAGCGAGCATATATGCATTCTCTCTCTGCTCTGTGGGTGTGACCAGCTGCTTCAAACTCCTGCCTGTGACTTCCCAGCTTGGATGAACTGTAACCCAGAACAGGAAGCTGAAACAAATCCCTTTATCCTCTAAGTCGTCATTTGCCAAGGTATTTTATCATAGCAACAGAAGGAAACTGGAGCAAGGGAGAAGAACTGAGCCTTGCCCATTAAACATGCTCAGCAAATCATACCACAAGTTTCCCCCTTTAAAGCAATGGTTTTGTTAAAAAGCTCGAATGTGAAAACATCCTACAAAGGACAAAAGGCAGTGTTTACCATTCATAGAATCAATGAATGAAAACATAGGGGACTGCTCCAAATACAAATTCTAGAGCCAGGGGAGTGGATAACACACTTGCCTTGAAAGCACAAGGCCTTGAGTTTGGTTCTCAGAAAACATGGGGAAAAAACAGACATTGTGGTGCATCTGTGTGATCTCAGCATTGCAAAGGTGAAGCCAGGTGAATCCCTGAGGCTCACTGGCGCAGTGCTGGGTGAGTTCCAGGCAATGGGACATCCTATCTCAAAAATAATAAATCATCATAAGAAAGGTAGACAGTACCTGAGGAATAAACACCCAAAGTTGTCCTCTGGTCTCTACATGGTTACACACACACCCCACACACAAACACACACATGTGCACCTGCACACATCTGCCCCCACACATGTGCATTCTCATAGACGAATACGACATGCACAGACATACATGTACTAGCTCATTCTAGCTGGAAGTATTCAGTTCTCCCAGCAAAGCAAAATCGATCTTACTGTCTTCCATTACATAGATTTCTCATTTATCTCCTGACTTAATTTTTGTTTAATACTTGTGTTAGGGAAATACCCACAATCCTGCTGCCACTCTCCCCAGCCATGACATAAATCAGAGCTTGCAATTCCACAAATGCCTCACTGCTCCTTTTAGGGCCTCCTGCAGGCAACTGCAGTCAGATTCCAAAAGGCCGTTCCTCCCTCCCTTCCTCCCTTTGGGGGCTAGAGACATGATTAACTTGCAATTATTGTGCCTTCCTCATTAAAGAAAAGCTGTAGCAGGGGAGAAAAAAACAGGGGCTGACAAGACGCTGTGTTTCTCTTGCACCTTGGCTGTGTGGGTGCCTCTCATTCCTCTGCCCTTCAGGTTAGTAAAATCAAGACCAGTTGTTGAAGCTATGAGCTATCAATAAAAGTTAATGTACCACAGGAAATTGGAAGAGGGAACAAAATCACTTAAGTGTTCAGGGCCACCAGGCCACCCGTGCATCCCTTTGTGACTGATCTGCACGTGGAGATGTTTCTGTTGCCCTGGCTTCCATGTACCTATTATTTTCCCAAATAAATGGCTAGTTGTGCAGATTAAGGGCATTGGTGAGTAGTCCTAGCCTGGAGCCCTCCAGGGAAGTGGGAGTGGTCTGTCTCTTGTCTTGGGATAAGACCATATCCGCCTCATTGCCCTGTGTGGTTTTCTTCAACTAGTCAGGTCAGTTAAGGACTGCATTCCGAGGCCCATCCAGATGAGTGAGTGAAGTCTTTCTCTGGACTAAGGATTCACGTCTGTCCCCTAGCCACTGGCTGCAGAAATGTTATAGTCAGGAGGCTCTAATGTTGGTGCTTTACCCAGAAGCTCGGACTGCACGCTATGCCTACTGTGAGCTCAGATTGGCATATTATGCACACCTGAAGTTCACTCACCGGAGCTTCAAACAGCAGCAAGCAGGCGTCTGTGTGGATGGAGTCAGAAACTGTAGCTTATGGAGCCCACTTCTCTCCTGGCTCTCTAGCATGCTTAGTGACCTCAAGAAACATGGACTTGCACACTGAAGCATGCGGTCACATGTGTGGTTTGTAAAAAGTCAGGAAAATAAGGCATCTAAGAAATACTTGTTTTATGTGTGTCTCTGTTTGCAGGTGCAAATGTACCATGGCATGTGTGTGGAGGTCAGAGATGGCTGGGTCTCTCCTTCTACTATGTGGGTTGGTGATCAAACTCAGCTTGTCAGGCCAGGTGGCAAGCAACTTTACCTACTGAACCATTTAGCATCTGCCTGTCTGTCTATCTATCTATCCATCCATCCATCCATCCATCCATCCTTCCATCCATCTGTCTATCTATTTGGGGGAATGCACATGCCATGGCACTAGTGTGGAGGTCAGAGGACCACTTATAAGAGTTGGTTACCTCCTTCCACTAGGGATTGAACTCAGTTCATCTGACTTGGCTGCATTTGCCTTTACCAGCTGAGTCATCTTTCTGGCCCTAAAACTAAGTTATTTAAAGGAAGAAAATAAAATGTGACCCACAAGCCCTCACTTGGTAACCCATGTGAAAATGTTTATTTATTTGCCTTGGTATAGATGACATTAGTTCAGGACATAATTATCCATGCACTAATATGTAATTATACTTGAATTATCTATACACTAGTGTAGATAATTAAAGCTATATATACATTTTACCTAACCATTAGCTATCTTACTGGAGTCATACAAATGCTATGGGTAGATGAGGCCCAAGCTCTTCCACCTTCTGGGGGAACACTGATTTCTCTTAGGTACCTGCTAGGAGTAAAGACTCCCAAGGTAGAAGAGCTTCCAGTTTGTGCCTACTTACCCAAATATTCAGGCTGCCAGTCATCTTGGCTTACAGTGTTTTCCCACAGGCTTATGAAAGTTTAAATCTGGTAAGTACATACTCTCCATTATTCTCCTGGCTCATCCAGGACCAATTAAATTTAACAGGACCCTGCTGATTCTGTGATTCAGATCTGGCCACTATAAATGCCTGATTGGAGTGGTTTGATGGAAAGGAACCAAGGCTACCTGTGCTCCCAAGAAAGGTTGTTCGTGCATGTGTGTAGATGCACATATGTATCAAGATGCGTGCACGTGTGTGTGCCTGCATATGGAGGTCAGAGGACAATGTAGGTGGTCATTCCTCAGGTGCCATTACCTAGATTTTGAGACTGAATCTCCCTGACTACCAAGCCATAGACGTCCACTTGTCTTCATCTCCCCCACACAGAGATTGCAAGTTAGTACCATCATGCTCAGCTCTTAATTTTTTTTTTAAACACAAGTTTCAGGGGGATTGAACACAGGTTTTCATGCTTGCATGGCAAGCACTTTCTCAACCAACGCCCCCATGCCACCCCATCTCCTACCCCATTTTTGAGCAACTGCAGAGTGGTGACCTACTTGTACTGCCCCCAACTCTGAATGGATGAGTGTGAGTGCACGCTCCTGGCGTGTACATTTCTGTGTCTTTATCAATAGGAATTGCCTCTAGATACCCTCTTAGGGCTTTCAGGAGATCAGAGCTGCTTGCTGGGGATGCACTGCATGTGCTTATTTCCATCTGACTCATGGCGTGAGGGGCTGGCAGCACTGAGGAACATGCTGCTTCTCGCTGATGTCACGGCCCCATGAATCTGCTCATTTGGGCATATTGATTTTGGAAGCCAAGTGCATGAATTTGTCTCCTCACTGGCCAGTCTTCAAGTCCTTGGGGGGGGGGGCAACCTCTTACTTCAACTGTAAGTCTGTAACCCAAATGTCTGTCCCCTGTCTAGATGTAATGCTTTAATAAGGCATGGCTTCAACACCCAACAGGAGTAGTCCTTCCATTTCTCAACCACAAGGAAGGTGGGAGGACCTTGAGGAGCCTTTCCCTTTCCATCCAGGGATCTGCTTTTCCTGTGGTTTGATGGCAACGACCTACTTTCTTTTCGACTAAATACACAGACACATACTATGACTCTGTTCAAAGAGTCGTAAGTGTTCTGCTGGGCAGTAGTGGTGCACACCTTTAATCCCAGCACTCGGGAGGCAGAGGCAGGTGGATCTCTGTGAGTTCGAGGCCAGCCTGGTTTACAGAGCGAGATTCAGGACAGGCACCAAAGCTACACAGAGAAACCCTGTCTCAAAAAAACAAAAAACAAAAAACAAACAAAGAGTCTTAAAGTGTTTCAAAGTTTAGACGCCCAGAGGCCCAGGGAGGGAAATCCCCTCTAACCTTCCATTTAACAGATGGGCAGACAGAGATCTGAGCTTGAGTCACCAGCTCTTATGGTGATGGTCAGAACTGCCCCAGTGGCCCCCGTTTCACGGTTCTGTCTTTATTTTTCTGTGTATATTATCTCTGTATGTTTTAAATGAACCCGATCTGTTTAATATGACATTTTTCTTCCTCTTCTCTCCTCCTCTCCCTCCTCACTTTCACCATCTGATTGGTGTTTTCAAATAGGAAACTCTCTACCCATTCAAGATGAATACTTGGGACATTGGCATATCTCCACCCAGCTCCCCGAGACTCCTGGTTAGGATTAATTCCTTTAGAGAAATTAATTTCAAGGTACTGCTATTTTTTTTAAAGCACTACATGTGGTTGCACATAGAAGAAATTCAGTCAATATTTGTTGAATATCAAATAAATAAACCAATGGCATTCAGCACAGAATGTAACCATTCTCAACATTCCTGAGGCTTTTTCATTTCTTTTAATGAGGCAGTCAGGAATAATAACCTCAGCCACTGTCACAAAACAGGGAGAGACAGAATCCCCCTCGCCTCCATGGCTTTGTCCTTGTCCTTGTAACCTGGATACACCACTGAACCTCTTGAATAACCATGTCACAGTGGCAGGAGGCGGGAGCAGGGTGAACTTGAGCCTGATGCCTGGATTAAATGATTGTCATGTTTATGAAGGTCCAGGGTGTGTGGGGGCGGGGCAGGCTACACACACAGCTGGCACAGTATTGGTTGCCCATCAAGCCTGAATCCCATGGCTACTGGTACCTCTGCCTCTGGTCCAAAGCCAGTCTGAGAAGCCAGAGGTAACAGAAAGGAATTTACCTGTGAATGACTCCACAAGACTATTTCCGCCCCAAACGGAGACTGACCAGGAAAGGGACCAGAAGGCAAGTTTTAAGGATTCTGCTCTGAGCAGGTTGTTCTGTGGAATGATCCTGCCCACATTTCAGGTGAGTCTTCCCAGCTCAATTAGCACAATATGAGAATTGGATATTCAATCCTGTTATTAATATCACCAATAGGAAAAATACCCATCAATATTTTAAAGAAGAGATTAAAGGCAGGTGCCAGGTTTACAGGCAATGAAGTGAGTTTGCATGGAGAGTGAAGAACTATAGTGCATCTGGACCTGCCCTCGACCTCTCTCCATCTCCATTTCCTCTATAAAAGAGAAAAGAAGGCAAGAGCCAGCAAGATGGCTCAGCTCTAGTAATGCTTGTGGCCAAAGCTGATGATCCGAATTTGATAGCCAGAACCAGAATCCATGTGGTAACATAGAGAACTGACTATGGCAAGTTATCCTCTGACCCCCGTAGGTATACTGAGACAGGTTAACACACACACACACACACACACACACACACACACACACACACACACACAGAGAGAGAGAGAGAGAGAGAGAGAGAGAGAGAGAGAGAGAGAGAAACACACATAGTAACTAAATAAATATATGTAAAATAAACTTCGAATAATCCAAGTCATAAGAAAAGAAAGACAAAGGAAGAAAAGCATGTTTGCAAAAACACCATATGATACCTGGCAAGTATCCCATAGGTGCTCAGTTTCCTCGCCTCACCCCCCCACCCCACCCCAACACTGCACATTTGCTTGGAGCTGTTACTGCGTGCACACAGTCTTCAGTGGATGTCCGAGCTACCCTCCACATTGGTGGTCACCTTAGTGTCTCTATTACCTGTAGACACAAGCCCCCTTCAAATGACAGTCCCCTTCTGTTCATATAGCTGGTGGCTGCCTGTGAATATGCAGTTTGTGAAAACTCTGACATACATGCTTATTATGTCTGTGTCCGTCTGCATGTATTGTACACTGCCATAAAAAGCTTGAAAATCTGTTTCCCATAAAGATGAAAACATTACTAGTTATCCCCCGACCCAGACTCTACTCAGAATCAAAACTGATGGGCTCCTGTTTCCCAGAGCTGCTGTCATCACCCTTCAAGTTCACTGCCTCCCGGTGCTGATTTCCTTCCTAACGGTGGCACAAATGCTTCTACCCAGCAGAAGTCTTAAGAAAGCATGTACATCTGCCCTTTAGAACTAGCCTGTGTGCTATCCATTTGTTCAAATGCCTCCCAGCTGTCTAGGAGGCTGAGGGAAGAGAATCACTTACACTACGAATTTGTGACTGGTGTGAGCAATGTGTCAAGACCTCATCTCAAAAGTGACAATAAACAAGGCTGGCAATGTAGCTCAGTTGGTAGAGTGTTCACTTAGCCTGCACAAAGCCTTGATATCAGCCACAGTACAGCAGAACTTGGGTGTGATGGCGCAGATCTGTAATCACAGCCCCTGGGAGGTTTAGACCAAAGGATCAGAGGTGGTTCCAGGAGAGCTTGGACTACATGTGGTTCTGCCTCAAAAATAGATAGATGATTGATTGATTGATAGATGATTAATTAAATAGATGATAGATTGGTTGATAGATGATAGATAGGTCATTGATAAATAGGTGATAGGTTGACATGATAGATAGGTAGATAGGTAGGTAAGTAGGTAGGTAGATAGATAGATAGATAGATAGATAGATAGATAGATAGATAGATAGATAGATGATAGAATCCTTAGTACTTCTTATTTGCCAGGCTGGTTGCTCTGGCCATAGGAATCTCGAGTAGGGCTGTGGTTTGAATGCATTTTGTCCCATATAGTTTCATGATATGAAAACCTGGTTTGCACTGTGGCAGTGCTGAGGTGGTCCCTGTAAGAACTGGGAACTATAAGGACATCATACTCCACCCTCATGAGTGGATTCATGCTACCTCTTGGGAGTGGCTCGGATCTTATGGGACAAGATCAGATCTCTCAAGAAAAGTGTTGTCACAAGGTTCTTCTCTTGTCACGGTGATAGAACATTGACAAAGAAACGTGATAGAAGGGTTAATCTTGGCTCGCAGTCTAAGAGATGTAGTCACATTGCATCAGCAGTCCGGAAGCGAGTAAGGAATGCTGGTGCTCAGCTCACTTTCTCCTTTTTTGTTCATTCCAGGACAGCAGTCTGAGGAATGTTGTTGCCCACATTTAGGGTTGCTCTTCCCACCTCGGTTCACTTAGCTTAGAAATTCCCTCAAAGACGTGTCTGAAGGCTTGCGATTCCAAAGTCAGCCAAGCCAACCATCAGATTAACCATCAGCACTACAAAGTCGGACTGTCCCATACACATGGTCCTGTCTGCCTCTGCTATGGCCTTTTTGTTGCTGCTGTCTTGCCACAGTGTAAAGCAGCCAGCCTTAGGCTTCCTCTCCAGGAGACCAGCACCATGCTATCTGCATGTGCCAGCCTCCAGAATGAGGAGCCCAATTAACCACAGTCTACTACAACTAATGTGCGACTTTCCACCACAGTGAAGGGACCCTGTGGAGAAGGACATACTAGGGTGGGCATGTAACTGCGGAGCTGGAACCTAAGGCATCACCATCTGGTTGATGAGGAGAGCTGACCCAGAGAAGGAATGAGCACCGCCCTTCCGGAACTAGTTCCCCGTTTTGCTGATTCCACCTGTGTCACTTGAAGTCCCTCTGTGTCTAAGCCATCACTGGCTTTCTGCCAACTACAGTGCCTGGCTAAGGGCTAGGGGGGCTTGATGCTATCAATGGTAAAGGATTTCTGAGCATTCTTTTCAGCCCCTGGACTCACTCTTTAAAAATTGTTTAATTTTTATTACACAGATGTGTGTGTGTCTATACGGAGGTATGTGCTTTGTATATGTGGGTGCCTATGGAGGCCAGAGGAGAACACCAGATCCCCTGGAGTTGGAGTCACAGGCAGCTGTGAGCCGCTTGACATGAGTGCTGAGAACTGAACTCAGATCCAGTGGAAGAGCAGGGACTGCTCTTAACCTCCTAGCCAATCCCTAGCCCCAGGTCTCACTTTTTAAAAATAGGAATTTCCTGAGCTTGGGAAATGACTCCGAGATTAAAGAGCTTTGCCTTGCAAGCTTAAGGCCTTCAGCAGCCTGGATTCCCAGGACCCAAGTTAAGTAAAAAAAAAAAAAAAAAAAAAAGTTGTGGTAGCATACACATACAGAAGTGATCTCAGCCAGGGTGGGTGGGAGGTGGAGACGGGCAGATCCTTGGAGCTCACAGGTGAGGAAGTCCAATGTGCTTGGTGATAGCCCTGGCTAATGAGAGGCTGTGTACTCAACAGAAGGTGCCTGAGAAGCAGCAACTGGGGTTGTCTTCTGATTTCCATATGCGCACGCACGCACGCACGCACTCGCACCACAAATGAGAAGGTAGATTTCCCACACTCTGACAGCTTTACAGACCTTGGTGGTAACCTCCCCTCCCTGATGCTCTTTATCCTGTGAGCACCTAGGAAGAATCAGTTTTCTTATGGAATCCTGCAGGGTTTTTTGTTTGTTTGTTTTATTTTATTTTGTTTTGTGGTGTTGTTGTTCAGAGGGATGCCCTCTCTATGTCTCACACCTTGTTTTATTTTCATGAACAGACGGAGTGGTAACATAGACACCCTGGTGGACAGCAGCCCACAGTCCATCTCTGGGCTGAGGAAACATTTGTATTTCAGCTAGATTACATGCCTACCTTATATGGCCTCCTTGCAGTCCTTTTTTATAAATTTTACTTTATTACTTTATGTTGTACACAGAAAAGACATACAGGTTTCCTTTCCTTCCTTTAAAAGCAGAGACAAAACTTCTTATTTTAACGGTAGTCCCTTGATCCTTCAGACAGGGTAATGGCTCTCTCCAGCAATGGATGCTCCGTTCTCCTGCACTCTGGCTCCTGTCTGGATCCATATCTGCTTCCCTTTTGTAAAAAGGATGAGTTTCCCTGTACCTTCCCATGACAGAAACCTGCCAATTCTCCACTGTAATCAGCAAATAGATTTTGAACGTTTGACTTTTTTTTTTTCCTAAAGGAGTTTCAAGGGTAAGATCTGCTACCTTGTGAATGTCAAAGGAGCTTTCTCATTGGCCCCTTTCTTCTCCCTCTCTCCCTCGCTCTTTAATTTGTTAATGTTCTCTACTTACTCTGCTTTAGATAATTTTCAAAGTACTGCTTCCTCCAGAGATCTCTAAAAAGCAGAAATCCTGGCTGTTAAAGATTTGCCATTCTCAGAGAATCCCAGTTAGGGTACCCCCCAGGTTATTTATAACTGGATTTTATCTCCGAAAATTAACTAAAAGAAGATTAACCAAAAAATATAAGGGAAAAAAATGCCTTAAACACCTCATCTATTACGCTGTGCTCAAACAGATATTTTCATCTTAAGGGCTTAGCAGACCCAGTGGAATGCACTTTCTAGTTTGGGGCATGAAATAAGATAACAGTCTGCATTCCTACAGAAGAGGCAGTATCCCTCTTTAAAATGAAGGCTCTAGGAATGAGAATGTGAAAGTCCTCCTATGGTCTTCTTACTGTGCCTGTTATGTTAAGTGGTTCCTAGCTCTGCTGCTCCAAAGAGCCCCCAGAACATTTAAAAGCCTCTTCTGAAGAAAACGCTTTTCCTTGAAAGCCCTCTCAGAACTGAGTCACAGGCTCACCTGAGCAAGGAAGCCGGTCTTGCATTTAGATATTCCCTCGCTTTTTCTGTTATGCAGGTGAGTGGCAAAGCCAAGAAAGTTAGCTAGGCTTCATCAGTCTAGGATGTTGTTCATGTGTCCCATTTCAGCCTGAGTAAAAGGCGAAATCTGTATCATAGGATAGGAGACCTTCCTTGTCTGACCTGCCTGCCTCCTCTCTCTGACTGCCTGCTTCGGCCCTCAGGCCTGAGGGCCTCCTCCCCCTGACCTGCTTGTTTGTTCCTCTGGCCTGTCTGCTTCCTCCATCTGGTCTACCTGCTTCATTCTGCTGGCCTGTGTGCCTCCTCTTCCTGACCTGCCCGTCTTCTCCTCTTACCTGACTATCTGTTCTGGCCTGCCTGCCTCATCCCTCTGCCTCTTCTCCATCTGGTCTCTTCTCTCCTTCTATTTTTGCCATTCCTCAGACACCCAGTTGTGCCCCTGTTCCCATGGCTGTGTCTCTGCTTTTCTCTTTTCCTGGAATGCGCTTCCCTCGTGGGCCCATGGACTGCCCCTCTCCAACCCAGGGCTTTCTTGCGTGTCTCTTTCTCTGGGAGCCCGTCTTCTCCACTGACCCACTAGCTGAACCCCATGTCTCAATTTCACCTCAGGAAGACTATCTGGACAAGGAAGGGCAAAAAGCAACCACATTCTTTGCCAGCTGTCGTAAGAACAATCTCTAGGCCACATACTAATATTCTTCTCCTCTGCAACCTTTTGACCTGAGACCCCACAGTTCAAATCAAACTCAGCACCACTGTCTTCCATGATCCCATTGGTGTGAAGAGACACCATGACCACAACAACTCTTACAAATGAAAACATTTAATTGGGTCTGGTTTACTGTTTGGAGGTTTAATTCATTATCATCATGGCAGGAAGCATGGAGGCATGCAGGCAGAGATGGTGCTGGAGAAGGAGCTGAGAGTTCTATGTAAGCATAGTCAGGAAGCAGGAAGAAAGATAGACACTGAGCCTGGCTTGAGCATTTGAAACCTCAAAGCCCACCTTCAGTGACAACACTTCTTCAAACAAGCCCACACCTACTGTAAGACCAGATCTTCTAATAGTGCCACCCCCTATGAGCCTATGGGGGCCATTTTCATTCAAACCACCACAACCCCTAACTACTTTATCTGTCAGGGACAAGATGTTCAAATGCATGAGCCTGTGAGGAACATTTTGTTATCATACACCACACGGAGTATGTGTAGCTTACTTTGAGACCCAGCACATCTTTAATAGATGACGGCTCCTTCCACAATGCCAATATAAAAGGAACATGGTGCTTGCTGTCATTTCAAACGTTTCACATTCTCCATGCATTTGTTCAGGATTTAAAGGCAAGATATACACGCCTGCTTTATCAAGATTTCCCCACATCTCCAAACATCTCCATCCACCATGAACATAGAATCAGCTGCAAAACTGAGCTCAGCTTTGTTTTGAGGTGAGGGGAGGACTGGGTCTCACGATGTCTCCTTGGAACTCACTATATAGTTGGTCTCAAACTTATTTTGACACCCCTGTCTCTTCTTGAGTACTGAGATTACAAGCACACATAACCATGCTTGGCTCCTAATTTTCATCAAAGAGTTAGCATCATTGTACCTAACAAAAAGCCTCGAGAATTTTTCATAGATTCTTGTATGATTTTGGATTTAAGCCTTAGCTTTTTCTAAACATTGGGAAGTCTGAGGAGAGCAGTGGTTAGAGCTGGCCAAGAGTTTATATTTAAAAGTAATTGTAGGAGGCTGGAGAGATGACTTAGTTGCTAAAATGCTTGCTGCATAAGAAAGAAGACCCGAGTTTGATCCCCAGAACTCACTTTAAAAAGCTATCTGTGATAAGCATGCTTGGAAATCCCAGCAGCTGGGGAGGCATAGACAGGCAGACCCCTAGGGTTCACAGGCCAGCTGGGCTAGGCTAGCCTCATGCCAGCTCCAGGCCAGTGAGAAGCCCTGTCTCAGGTGGGGGCTCCTGAGGAACAAAATCCAGGACGACCTCTGCCATTCACATGCATGTATACACACGTGCACATGGACCTATTAATACATGCTGGATGCATATATACACACACGCGTGCATGCTCATACATTATAAAAAAATGAAAGTACGTTTGGTTAAAGGATAAAAAAAGAAATGGCCCTGGTGGTACTGTCTACACTTCACCCAGAATTGCATGTGTGAGGAAGAAAGCTGGGGTCTATTTTGTGGCTTACTCTCTCATCTTGCAGGGACATTAGATCCAGTCAGGCATCGGAAGAAATGCCAGTTCCGAATCCCGGTGACTCTGCTGTCTTCGCACTTTTCTTCCTATTAACATGAAAACACCTTACATGGTCGGAAACATCTAAAGGCTATTTTTTACTTTACTTCCCATCACTTCACTCTAATGCTTGTGCCCCCCCTGCCCCCGCCCCCGCAAGCCCCGTACCTGTGGAAATGAGACTGTCACCTGCTTTGAGCATACTGTTTTCTTTCGCGTTTGTAATGAAGCCCTCCGGGAATTATGCGATTACAAAAATGAGTTACAAATCCTCACCTGCGCTACCAAAGTGTGGAGCCGCTTCCCCAGCTCTGTTTAAATCGTCTACAAAACAAGAAATAATTAGTCAAGCGCTATTGGTAATTAAGCACATAAGATGAACATTAAACAAACTGCAATCTTGCATGATTTTGAAGGTGGATAGGCAGGTTTCCACACTTGGCATCCAGCCAGCGTGCCCTTCCTCAGTCCCTCTGCTTATTTATTATAGGCAGGGGAATTCACTTGTCTGACTTGCTGATGTTCTCCTGGACGGCCGGTCCATTTGAGAGTCCATGGAAGTGTGAGCGGCTTTTTTTTCTTTTTTTTGACAATATTACCATCGGGACAGAGTGAGCTCAAAGAAGTTGATATATTTAGTGGGAAGACAATTTGCTCTCTCAACATGATCTTATGTGGGATCAGTTCATGATTCAGATGCTGTTTGAGAATCCCGGCCCTCCAGGTAACCAGACCCTCTGCAGCCAGGACCACAAGCAGGGCAAGAGCACACCCAGCCTGACTACTGTCACAGCACGTGGGTCACACATTAGCTAAGCCCCACACCCCTACCCTGGGAAAGATTGAGGCCTGTCATGTAGCCTAAATCATATGTACTCTGCTCTCTCACCTCTGTCACCTAGCACAGGTCCCATGTTAACTGAGCCTGCTTCCTCTAGATCAAGGGCTGAAACTCCTTCAGACCCTTGCTGTACTGCCTTTGGAGACTGATAAGTATCTTGTCTGAGGATGGTTCCACTCAATGTCCCCTGCTCCCTGTCCTCTCTCCCCTTTCCCTCCTCTTCTTCTCTTTCCTCTCTCCCTCCCTAAAACCTAACAACCCATTTTTCTGTGTTCCAAAACAGATTCTCATTGAGAGTTTCCTCTTTAATCACCAGAGATTCATTTTATTATTGTTGTTATTGTTATTTTGGAGACAGAGTCTCACTCTGTAGCCCAGGCTACCCTGAAACTTGCTATGTAACCCAGGCTAGTCTCCACCTCACAGTGATCCTCCTGTCTCAGCCTCCTTAAGTACTGGGATTGCAGGTTTGAGCCACCATGCCCTGCTTCCGTGGAGTTTCTTAGAAAAGTTTACCTACATAGTCACTGCTTGCTAGTAAAAATCTAAAAACCTGCGCCATCTCATTTAGTCAGGTTTTTATTGGAGGTCAGAACTTTTAGAAAACTGATTTATAGGTTTTAATTAAGACTTTTTTTTTTTAGTGAAACTCATAGAATCAACATTTACACACCACTTGGATTAGACAATTAAATATTCATTCAACAAACACATTGGGAGTTCCTGTAAAATGAAAAGTATCCTAAAACAGATTGCTTAAAGGAATACTGTCAACTGGAAGACTTGACAATACCATAATACGAGGTCCTGAAACAGATCTGGCCCCCTAGCAGTCCCACTCCCAAGTCTATGCTGAGACAGAGTGCACGCAGGAGAGGAAAAAGAAATCCAGCGACCGAACTATCAGCGTGACTCAGTCTCTCCGTTGCGGTCTGGATTTGGCAAGGACAAAGGTGCTTCCTACATAGCGTTGACTAAGAGGAGCTTACTAATGGTCCTTACGTTAGTTAGGGTTGAGAATGGATGGGGCAGGAAGTCACTGTCATAGGCTCCTAGGCTGTTTCCTGTTCACGTGTCTGTAAGTGCACTCATGTGTACATGTATATGGAGGACAGAGGTCAACCTCAGGTATTATTCCTCAGGAATGACTGCTGTCCACCTTGTCTCATGAGGCAGGGTTTCTCACCAGTCTGGAACTTGCCAAGTAGACTAGGCTGGGTGGCCAGTGAGCCCTAGGGAATCTTCCTTCCTGTCTCCACCTCCCCATGTTTGGCATTACAAGTGCATGCCACTGCACCTGTTTTTATAAGGGTGCTGAGGAGCAATCCCAGGTCTCCATGCTTTTGCACCAGCATTTAACTGATAATACTACCTCCCTGGCCTGCTGTGCAGATCCTACTGTATAGCCCATGCTGGCCTCAAACTCGTGACTCCCTCCCTCAGCCTCACCAGTGCTGGGATTCTAAGTGTGCACTACTACACGTGGCTCTTGAAAGATGCATTTAATGACAGGTACATGTCCTGTACTCTTGTTACATATATGTCATATTCCAATGCAAGCTTCCAGGTATGTGCAAAGGCTTTGATTTCACACTCCCTCAGAGAGCTCAGGATAAGAAGTGAGTTTGCCTCCATGCCTTTCATTTACTTCTCTGCTACTCTTACCCTGCTACTCTTCATCCCTGCTGAGGCCCCTCCATGACACCCAGCTCTTGGCGTGCTCCTCCGAGCATGCTTCTCCGAGCATGCTTCTTCCACTGTAAAGCACATGTTGTGTTCATGACTGAAATGGTACCCCAATTCAGGAGCACACTAGGAGAAAAATGCCTGGAGATCTCTGTGTGTTAGCCTTCAGCTGTCAGGAGCTCACTGCTGCAGCAGGGGGCTGCCAATCGCTCTATATACTTTTTCTATAGTTCTTCTCATTTGTAAATGGGAAAGGAGCATGGGAAAAAAATCCTCTTGCCTCCTTCCATCTGTATTTTCTTTACTAAATTATCCAGTCTTATAAATATTTGAATAACATTTGGTCAGGATAAAAATCTTTCCTGTCAGCTCAGTACGAGAGCACTTCTGGCTCCTGAGACCATAGCAGTCAGAGAAATTAATATTGATTTGTTAGAAAATAGTTTTCACTCTGTCTAAACATCTTATTCTGGGGCTCTTGAACCAAAATTATGAATTTAAAAGCAGCAAAATACTTCTTCGCAGTTTTCCCAGTGAAACTAATTATGGGCAGATTGTGAAAAACGTATTGGATGCGATTTCCAATGCAGAGTTCCACTCACCAAAATTCAAGAGGGCCAGAGATGGATGCCTGATTTATTGGAGCAAGTTGAAATCTAGTAGCGTAGAGGATTTACACAAATAGTTTCCACAGTTTCTATGTAGGTAACTGGATACATCTCATAAATGGAAGAAGTGGAGGGGGCCTTTTTTTTTTTTTTTTTGGTAAAGTACTAATTTAATTTACTTTGTAAAAAATCAGAGAGTTTTCCCCTTCTTTCTTAGGACTATAAGTTTAGAGGGGAAAAAAAACAGCTTTCTCCTATGCTATGTTAATGTACAATGTCAAGAATTTGTCTTGGCTTTTAATTGCATGCATGTTTAGGGGTGAGTATGGAAAATCATTTTTAAAAGAAAAATAAGAAAATAAATTATTGCTCATATGCCTACACCCACTTAAAACATATATCTTTTTCTTTAAAAGATGCAATTGCTTTTTTTCTCATGAAACTCCCAGTACATTTAATACCATCTGAATTCTGCAATGTTTATTTACTCAACATTAAATGTGAGATAAACCCTAAATATGATTTTAAATAGTGGGCTAGCAAAAGAATGTCTCCTGTTCTTTTGGACATGTAAGTTTTCAAGTGTGTGTGTGTGTGTGTGTGTGTGTGTGTGTGTGTGTGTGTGTTGGTGTATACACAAACATGCATGAATGCAGGTAAGAATAGGATATGGGGTATCCTCTCTGTCACCCTCTCCCTTACTCCTTTCAAAGGGGTTTCTCACTAACCCTGGAGGGAAACTAACAGCCAGCGAGCCCAAGTGATCCCCTTCTCACCCCCTCATCACAGTGCTGAGCTTACAGCAAGGGAGGCTGCTAGCGCTTCTTTTCGTTTTGTTGCGTTGTGTTTTGTTTTTACATGGTGCCAGGCCACTGAGCCATCTCCCTGGCCCGGTTTCCCATTTTATTTATTTATTTATTTATTTATTTATTTATTTATTTATTTATTTATTTTGGTTTTTCGAGACAGGGTTTCTCTGTGTAGCTTCGCCTTTCCTGGAACTCACTTGGTAGCCCAGGCTGGCCTCGAACTCACAGAGATCCGCCTGGCTCTGCCTCCCGAGTGCTGGGATTAAAGGCGTGCGCCACCACCGCCCGGCTGGTTTCCCATTTTAAATGACACATCATTGAATATCTCTGTGCAGAATCCCTTATCTGAATTGTATATACTTTTTAAGATGCCTGATGTGTGAAATTTCATCTCACATCAAAACTATTTTAGGATCCTGATACATGCATATTATCTGATGTATTCCACAAAGTGAGAGATTATACAAACAACATATATATAAAGGAAGAAATATATATGTAGATAGATTGATAGATAAAAAGGTTTCATGTACATCTATATCTACATCTACATATAAATGCAAAGAAACTTGGGTGTGGTGGCACATGCCTGTCATCCTAGCACTCGAAGATAGAGGTGGGAGGATGAGGAGGTCAAGGCCACTCTAGCTTACATAGTAAGTTTGAGGCCAGCCTGGGCTATGCAAGACACTCTCAAAACAATAAAAATAAAAATCAAGCAAATGCAGAGAAACTGCAAAGACAACTCTAATTAAACAAAGAAAGAAATTCAGATCGGGGTTTCCACCTGCAAGAGGTGTGGGGTACAGGGTATGTCCACAGTAGTTTCTTTTTGAAGGGCATCATCAGAGCCTTAAAGGATGGAAACACAGTTCTGGTGTCAAAGCAACTTTTTCCTTGAAGTAGTTCATTAAATCATATATAATATGGAGTCCTTATAGTCCATGGAGTCTGTTGGTTTGAAGAGGACCAATTTCAGTCTCCATATTGTCAGTTTCAAATTTTTAGAAATTATATATATACACACACATATACACACACACACAGAGAGAGACTCTAGTGATAAGTTTGAGTAATGAACTACTTTTCTACCACAGACTAAGCTGAACCAGGCTGTCTATCAGGACATAATTTCAATTTGAATCTAAACCATTGTTGCTGCTGTAAAAGGCCATTTTATTACATAAGCAATTCCCTTAAGGCGCCTCAGACCTTCTGAACTGCTTTGAGTCTATTACCCACTGCTGTGGTTTTCTTCCCTTTCTCCCAGCTCCAACCATTTTGGAATCATTAAGTCATTTGCCTGGAAGACACCTGTTTAATATTTACCCTACTATGAAAGTAACATAAGTAGTACATAGTACATAAAGACAACAGAGTATAATTTAGAAAGAAGAAAATAAAAGGAATATTTAAAAAATTACTAAGAACAACTAAAAAGTTTTCCAGAACATTTTAATCACTTTCTCTGGAAGGTTGAAGTTCATGAACATCTCAGAGACTATCTCATGGTATGTGTGTCAGCACTGAAGGGCCAGACATGGGGACACCTGTCCAGATCCCATATAAGAGCTCAGTTGAAATCCCCCCAAGTCTTTTTAAAGACAAGGGTCTTCCAGACATGACAAAGGAGAAGACATTTCCAAATCACAATTCCCATTTGCCTTCTGAGGTGTTGGGTTTTCTCCCCCTCCACACTTGAGCAATTAAGGGTTTTGCTGAGTGAGCTCAGGACTCTGTCTCTTTAAGTGTTTAACAGTAATTGGTTCATGTCCCTGCGTTCATTGAAAATCCTAGACATTTCATGTAGAATCTTCTTAATGAGGGGATGAATTTTTCATTCACATTAGAAAGCTCACTCTGACAAACAATTTCTAAATAAAACTTTGGCGACATGACATCCCACATTGGACCTGACAGAGAGGACAGGTGCATTAGAATATAACTCCATGGCGATCCTTCAAGCTGTCAGCCATGAATATTTTATTTCTTAATGAATCATCTTCGTGAAATGAACTTTCTTGTTGTAGTGTCAGTGCCATTTACAACAAAAAGCCGGCTCCTTTTTCAAAAGGTGAGCTCGGGAAAGATGCTGACGCGGCAGCAGCCGCCTCACCCCACCTGAGGGGCTGGGGACCCGGCGGCATACCTCCCACCCCTCCGCTGAAATCGGGGACTCTGGGGCTGACATGAGCACCAGGAGAAGGTCTTCCTAGACTGCTGCTGCTCCTCTCAGAACTGAGTTCTGGGGACCCGACTAGAGGCAGCCATGGCCCTTGGACATCTGCTGTCAGGTGTCACCAGCCATCTGTCTGTGTTCCGCAGATCCTAAGGCCCACAATATCTGTCTTCTTAAAAAGCTGTTAAGTGAAGGGAGCTGTCTGTCTGACCATAGATTTAAGTATCTCCCTGTAGAATATTCGAGAACCTGGGTCAGAGAAGATGGCCCAGTAGATGAAGGTGCTTGCCGATTAGCCTGACAACCTAAATCTAGTCCCAGGGACCCAGACGGTAGATGGAGAGAACCAGCTCCCCTAAAGTTGTCCTCTGACCTCCACAAATGTGCAGTGGTACATGGTACATGCACAAGATCTCTCTCTCTCTCTCTCTCTCTCTCTCTCTCTCTCTCTCTCTCTCTCTCACACACACACACACATACACACACACACACACACACACACACACACACTGTTCCTTGTTACCTGTCTCTGCCACTGAATGTAACCTCTGGTCTCTGTCTGGACAATACAATTGCTTCCTGGGATTAGTTTTGAGTTGTCACCATTGGCATAGTGGTGTTTGGATAATGATTTAAAATTTTTTTTTATTTCTTTCTCCTTTTAAATCCATGTTTTCAACCATATTCTCCAGATTGCCCTGTAGTACAGTTTCCTGAATCTCATTTCTCTTCTGTTTCCTCCTGGTGGCAACGTCATCTCTTAAGACCTCAAGGCTTGCCGCTTGTTATCTCCCTCCCGTGGCCCTCCCTTTGGTTCACTGAGATGAAACATGCTTTCTCTCACTCAGTCCCCAGCACTCAGTTCCTAGGACTCAGTCCCCAGCACTCAGTCCGTTTCCAGCACTCAGTTCCTAGCACGCTCCCAGTCTCTCCTCAGAACAGGACTGCCTTCACTCTCCTTCCCCAGTGGGCCTGACCCCCTGTGGATCTGACGCTCATGTTGGCAATGCCTGCCCTGTGCCTCTTGCTTTCTATTCCTCACTTCAGAAATACAGCTAAACTGCAGATAGGTGTCAACTCAAACCTGGATTGGCAGATTGCAGCTGTTGTCTGGTTTATGCAGTAAAAAAAAAAAAAAACAAACTTGATTCTTCATTGCTGTAGTGTCAGAACTGAGTATTCACCAGAGGCACTGGCTCACAGTACAGGAGTCATTTTCAAATGGCTCTTCCTAGAGAACACTTGTCAGGGATGGTGGTCCATGCCTGTAATCCCAGCACCAAAGAGGCTGAGGCAGGGGCATGGTGAGTTTCAGGCCTAGAAAGACATGAAAGGCCTGGGGAGAAATGATGAGGAGAAAAAGGGGCTAAGGATGACGACAAGAAGGAAAGAGGGAGGAGAAGGGAGGGGAGAGGGGAAAGGGGGGAAGAGAAGACAGAGGGGAAGGGGGAGGGGAGAGGAGGGAGGAGGGAGAAGAGAGGAGAAGGGAGGGGAGGAGACAGGAGGAGGGAAGGAGATGGAAGGGAGGGAGAAGGGAGGAGAGGGGAGGAGGAAAGGGGACAGGAGGGGAAGGGAGGGTGGGAAGGGAAGGGAGGAGAGAAGAGTAGGGAAGGGAAGAGGGAAGGTGGGGAGAGGACCAGAAAGGAAGGGAAGGAATTTGTCAACCTCTGGTGTCTGCCCTGGATCCAGAGCCTGACTCCAGCTGTCCAGGCCCCTACCCCAGGCTCTCCAGTGAAACTGACAGGGCATACTCTGTCTCTAGGCAGCACGTGCTGTACCTTCAAAGGTGTTTTGCTGAGCTAAACTAGCCATGAGAACTGCCTCTCGGAGAAACCTGGCTGGTGTGAGAGTGTTATGCAGGCCCAAAGGAAATGGAATTAGCTTGAATCTGTTGTTTTCTTTTCATTAGGCCTTGGTGAGAACTGGATTCGTTGAACTAGCTCTCAGTGTGGGCAGGTGACGAGTTTTCCCCTTATCTTTTAACTTGCAAGATCTTAGCTCCGTGTTTTGTCTCACAGCTGTAGCAATAGCGGTCATGTCAGGTTTCCAAGCACGTCCTCACCTCCAGAGCAACGGTTTCCTGTGCGGTCTTCGTTGAACATCTATGCCCCTGTTAGTTTCCAGGCCATCCAGATTATTTGGATTACATTATAGACGCACCACCCTATTCTTCTTCCTTCTCCTCTTTTTCTTCTCTCATTCATATTAGGAGTTCTCCAGCACCTGAAAACAAGCATCACCAATCACTGTGCTTATTCTGTAAGTCCCACTGCAGTGACATAGGGACATTTTGTCGTTTTACTAAGTAAGGCCAACAGTTTTGTAGCAAATGTACACTGACACAAATTTGGTAAAAGGGGCATATTTCATATTTGCTATTGATGTATGGTTATTTAAAATCAGAACACACACACACACACACACACACACACACACACACACACACCAGGATCTCTCACATAGCCCAGGCTGGCCTCCATCTTACTATATAGCTAAGCATCACCTTGAACTTTCCGATAGACTCCTGCCTCCACATTCTGAGTGCTGGGATGACAGCCCTGTGCCACTATCCAGGGTCTATGCAGTCCTGGGGATTGAACCTAGGGCTTTGTACATGCTGGGCAAGCACTCTGTCCACTCAGCCACATCCCCAGCCTAAGTTGTGAAAACAAATTTTAAACAAAATCTATGAGCAAAAACCTGTCATTGTTATCTCCAGGGGTGGCTCTCCATTCCTCTGACCTCTCAGGTTCCCCCTGAGCACTCATCCCACCCTTAGTCCCTGAGTCTTGGGCAGTTGTCCCCACATGGCAGCTCATCCACAGTCCTTTGTCCAACTGGCCTCCCGACAATGGTGCTGATTTCTCCCCTTCCTGTTCTCTTTTCAGCTCTGACAAGGCTGTATTAACTAGGAGAGAAAAGCCAGAATGGGGCAGGGGTCCTGACTCTGTTTGCTCGCTTGACTGTGGTTTCATAAACAGATTACTCCTAACCTGGGCCATTATTGACCAATTACTTTCTCATTCACTTTCTGTTTGTGTAAACACCAGCCTTAGTCTCATTCCAGGTAACGCTTCACAGAAAACCAGGTTTCAGATCTTTTTATCACTTCTCAATAAAAGGCACCCACAGCTGTCAACTGTTCAGGTCTGCCCTCACTGCTTGACTTCCAGAATCCTTGTGCTGTGAACTCTTTTTATGGTTCATGTTGCTCAAGGCTAAGGGAAGAGTAAGCCTCATTCATCCACATTTCTAATACATTACCAATTGCATGTCCCAAATCCCTCTAAGTGACTGCTAGTCTATTTCATAGAGAATGAAAAAAAAGTCACCCAACACAGGACTGGGGAGATGATTCAGTCAGTAAAGTGCTCAAGAGGACCAGAGTTTGGTCCCAGCAACCATGTTAAAAAGTTAGGTGTGGTTGTCTGGCCTCCACACATGCATACACACACAGAGGGAAGTGTCACTCATGCATGCATACACTTGCACAAAAATAAGTCTACAATAATACACACACACACACACACACACACACACACACACACACGTCTAGAATCATAAACACACAGGCACAGGTCCCCAACAAAAAAAATTATCTAAGTCTTCCTGTATCTTTTTTCTGTGATCCCTGCTCCATAAGCACCCCTTTCCACCTCCACTGTCCTATCAGCTGGGTGATAACAATATGCAGACCCCGATTTACAAACCCGGTATCCACCAATCACAGCACAATGCCTGGCTATCTTAGAAGTTCAAGTCTCCAGCCTCCTTACCTTCATCTCTGCACAGACCTTAGAAGATTGCACTTCATTAAATTATTCTTATAATGAGTCCCCGTTACCAGGGAATACGGAGTTAAAAAGGTGATCGCACCAAAAGTAATTAGCATAAGACCTGCTGGACCCATGGAAGTGACTGGATCCTAATCAATAGCAATATGATTACATCCATGCCACAATTATAAATTATTTAAAACGCTACCCCTAGGTTACTGACTAGTTGCCTTTAAATTAAATTTTCTGTCAATAATTGATGCAAAGAATTAATGCGCTAACACCTTCAGTTACTGAAACTTTTTTAAGGTGGCATAAAATATTGAAGTGTGGCCCGTCATTAGCGGCTAGCCTGTCTGTTTGCCACAGCATCCCTCTGTTACAAATTGGTCAAGAAAGACTCTCGGATCTTGAAAGATGACAAGGACTCTGAGTCCACTGCTGGGCAGTTTTCTAAGGACACTGAGATGCCCCAGTAGAGATTTACAGATGAAGGCAGGGGCTGGGGGAACCACTAACTAACACTCTATTTTATTTCTTCAAGCCTAATAAGTGAATAACCTGCCTTGGGTTTTCCTGATTGTGTTTCCGTTGATTCTTAGACACCACCATCCTTGGCGAAGGGAGGTCTTAAGTGACTTGAGAAATCCTAATCTAACATAGAGAAGCAGTGAGGATTTTAGAGAAAATAAAAGGGAAGGGAGAGAAGGGGGAAGTGGGGGGGGGATGGAAGGAAGGAACAAGTAAGGAAGGAAAGGAGGAAGGAAGGAAAGAAGGAAGGAAGGAAGGAAGGAAGGAAGGAAAGACAGGGAGAGAGGGAAGAAGGAAGGAGGGAAGAGAGGGTGGGAAATGGAGGCCTGAAATTAGGTAAACCTTTCTGTGATTCCTTTCCTCGCTCCATCTGTGTCTTCCAGTTCTGTTTAAACAATGTCGCTTACATCAAAGCTTTCTCTTCCATGATAATTCTTTGTGTGTCACTAAGCACTGGAAAATCCAGGCCACTGAATAGTAGGGGTTTCAGGGGCCAGAAGGAAAAGGTTAAGTCATCCATTACCAGCCCAGGCTTTTGTCTGATTCCAGAAACAGGTCATTCAGGTGGCCAAGTAAGGGCTAGAATGAATCACAAGATAAAACAGAGGCCCTCCCATGAGCACACACACACACACACACACACACACACACACACACACACACACACATACCTGTGCACAGAGGAGAGCAGCAGGGATGTAGGAGTCTGAGTCTGACAGGGAGCTTCCCATGATAAGCTTGTTGTCTAAGAAGGAGACAGACGGTTTCATCTGGGGACAGTAGACGTTCCAGGAGTGGCTTTTCTGTCATTGGGAATGGTGGATTTCAACAGGTCACCAGGCCTATGTGACTCACAGCAGAAGCCCGGGGAGCCAAGCAACATTGTCTTCTGCCAAAACATCTTTCCCTGGATTTGTGTAAAGGTTTATTTTTGTTTTATGTGTGGGAACGGCTGCCTTTATGTTTCTAAGTACACTATGTTCCTGCAGAGGCCAGGAGAGGGCATTGATGCTCTAGAACTAGAGTTACAGACTGTTGTGAGCCACGATGTAGGTGCTAGAATCTGAACCCTGGTCCTCTGGAAGAGCAGCCGGTGCTCCAAACTGCTGAACTGTAAGTGGCTTCTGCCCTTCTTGTTTGGTGCTTTGAGATGCTTACTAGAAGAACATAATCTCCCCTGCCCCAAACCAAACGGCCCAGTCAGTGAGCCCAAGATACTCGGGGCAAGGGATTCGGATCCTGTGTGTGTGTGTGGGGGGGGATCTTTTCAGCTTTGTCACACATTGTCTGGACCCTCTGGGATGGGCTCTGTTGCTTGCATGCTGGCTTCATGCATTTCTGAATGTTCTGTCCTGCGATTGAGTTCACAGTGTGGCAAGATGTCATGTCTGTTCTCCAGTTCCCATAACCCTCCATTCCTCCCCACAAGAGGGACATTAGGAAGGGGCTGGCGATGTCGCTCAGTTCTTAGAGTGCTTGCGAAGCATGCACAAAGGCCTGGGTTACATCTCTGGCACCATCCACACTGAGTGTGGCAGTGTAGTCAGGAGATGGAGGCAGGGTGATCAGAAGTTCAAGGTCATTCTCAGCTACATAGCCTAGAATTTGTGAGACCTTACCTCAAAAACATAAACAGGGTAACAGGAAGAAGCCCAGGGTTATCTGGCAGCTGGACCAGGGACCGTCAAAACAGATCTCAAGACCAAAGAAGCGCCTGGAATCAGGGGTCGTCTTCTGATGGTGAACAATGGTTACCCAGGCAGGCAAGGCTCACCAGTGTGATGGATACCTCATACCTCAGCTGTGTCCCACCTGAGACCTGGACCATCGGAACTTGAGTCCCTCTTGGCCTAGACCAGTTCTTGAGGAGGACAAGTCCCAATCCTCTTGCCTGTCTCTCTTGTGAGAGTCTGGGTTTGTGAGACACTCACATCAGGTTCCCATCAACATGTGCCCTTTATTTTTAGCTAGTCTAGATCATCTTTTTTAAAAAAATTTAAAAAAAATCTGTTGTTTCTTAGAAAACTGTCTCCAGACAACCAGCCAGCCATGGCAGAAACAGAGAGCTTACCTCCCACCCACTCATCTCTCAACTCTGCCCCCTTGCCCTGCTTCCCACACGCCTGCCATTTCCCTGTGTGTTTTGCCTTCACTTTGTATTCTATATATTGTCCTGTCCTGATTGCTTGTTCCTCTCTCTCTCTCTCTCTCTCTCTCTCTCTCTCTCTCTCTTTCTCTCTCTCTCTCTCTCTCTCATTCTTTCCTCTGGGACTCCCTGCTATTCTCTAAGGGAGGCTGCCTAGCACTTAGTGACTTCCATTTTTCTTGTTCTCGAAAGTGCCCCTTCTAATTTACTTCCCAATCAGGAGGGTTCTTTCACCTTCTCCATCACACTTTTGGTTCACACAGGTAAGAGGAAGCTGAAGTCACGCCTGCTGTTTTCCAAGACAGAGCAGCAGGCTTTGTTTAGGTGGGTCTTTTGAGTTGACGCACACTAGTTTCCTTGACATATCTGTCACCGGATGAGCGGTATGTGTAACCTGTTCTGAGTTCCCTCCCCCACCCAACGCTGCAGAATAATTTCCTTTTTGTGGCAATTTTTAATGTTTACCTTCATTTCCGCAATTAGCCTTATTATTATTATAATTTTAATTTTAAAGTTTCACAGAAGCTTGACGAGGACATACCTATAGACCCAGCTACTCTGAAGGCTGAGGCAGTGATCTCTTCAGGTCAATAGTCCAAGGCCAATCTGGGCAACGTAATAAAACTCTGTCTCAGAAAAACAAAAAAGTTACACACCAGTTCCCCCCAAACAACACCATCACCACCACCAGCACTCTTACGGTGTTGAGTTCGTGGGAATATTTGGAATTCAGTCTTTTTTCTTTTCTTTACTGCAGTAGAAAAAGGGATAGTGTCCCCTAAATGTACTTTGGACATCAAAATTTCTAATTTTCAGTGGTGTCTGGTATATATATCATAAATCCCTGAGCAATTGTTTGTTTAAATCGTCATCATCATCATCATCTTCTTCATTATTTTAGAGATAGGGTCTCAGGTATTCCAGACTTGCCTTGAACCCACTATGTAGTCATGATGACCTTGAACTCCTGATCCTCCTGTCTCTACTTTCCAAGTGCTGGGATTGCAGGCCTGTACTGCCACCAAGCCTGGCTTATGCAGTCCTGGGAATCAACCCCAGGGCCTCCTGCATACCAGACAAGCACTCTGAGAGCTAACTGAGCTCTAACCCCAACCCCACATTTTAATTGCTACCCGTGCTTAGTTTCCACTGGTTAGAACTATAGGCTCTTAACATTGGCTCTCTGCTCCCCTAATTCCTTGTGGCCATCTCCATCCAGCTTTGTTCTAAATTTTTAATGAGCATCACTGTTTTTTGTTTTGTTTTTCTTTTCTTTTTTTCTCTTCAATTTCACAATTTTTTTAATGTGTCCAGAAACCAACCCTCCTGCTCAGGCTTCTCAGCGTGCCTTGGGCTGGCATGAGGCTGTAGGAAACAGAGTCACAGGGAAGGGAGCCTCATTGGAGGGAAGGTTGGGTGAAAAGTCAGGACTCAACCTGAACCCAGAGGGTTCTAACACATAAGACTGACCTCGTGACCCCCAAATGGGCTTTGCTTTTTTTTGCACTGCAGCTTTTTGAGAAACCTCGTGACTAACTGAACTTGGCATATTGCTTACTTCTCAGAATTTTCAATCAGAAATTATCTGATGACTGGACCAATTCTGCACACCCACCCGGGTTCCAGCAGATCCACCTAGGCACTTCCACGAAGAAGTGTGTGGAAGCCAGAGCGAGGTCCTACGCATCCCCACTTGTGGCCTGCCGAGCCCCAACTTCCCATCACTCCGGGCACCAGTTTACGAGAACCCTGTGTGTGTCTTACCTCGGTTGCAGGGTTAGGAAAGCAAGCTCAATGATTTCTGTAAAGGTTTCCATAGTGAGGGTAGTTGCTAGATATGTTAATGTGTAATATCCGCTTTTGCAAACCACACTTCAGAGTCCGTAGTGTTATCGACTTGGGAACCCTCACAAGAACTCACGCTCATTCTATTAAGACAAATAAGACCTGCCCAGTCACCAGTGGGTTTCCCTTAACTTTCTGTGGGTTTCTTTTCCTTTCTCAACGGAGTAAAGGACCCAAGTTTCTATATATGGTAGCATCTTCCTTGCTGATTCCTGGTAACCTGAACACGCAAGGGTTCACAGAAGAGGATTGGTGTGTCACCTTCTAAAAGAGCCCAAACTCTTGTCTGCCGTACCTCCCGGCGTGACCGGGGCACAGCTTCTGACTTGCACTTACCATGTAACTTGCACAGAGTACAGGCTAAGGCCCATTCACCTTAAGAATTGGATAGTGGTGTTTCATTGAGAGCCTGACCAGTTTGGTAGTGTAAAACCCCCACAGGAAATTATTGTCGTTATGGATTTGGTTTCTGCTGCTACTAGACCACCCACTGATCTTTAAAATATACACTGGTCAGATCAATGGGGAAATACAAATTTACATGCAGTATGGTTCTGGTGAATTCTGAGTGTCTAACAAAAATAAGATTTTTCTTTTAAAGGACAGGCTGGTTGACTCATAGAATCTAACTGTACATGATCTACAGACATCCCCACATACAGATGCAGCTCAGAAGAACGCCAGTATTTCGTGTGTGTTAGCCCAGCAGTCTCTCCAAGAAAATAGTAATCTTATGAATTTGGTCTCAGCTGTAACTTAGTGCCCCAAGTCAACTACTGCTGGTGAAAAGAATGTGTTCTAAATTAGGTTTTTAAAATAATTATTTCCAGAATCCACTTACTCATTAAAAAGGAAAGTCATGGAATGGTTTTGGTTGTTCTCACACAGTCTCTTAGTCATCTTCAGAAGCAGGAGTTTGGATAAACGTTTAAGTGATTTTTGTCCTAAAGCCAAGCGATGTTTACAAAGTGTCAGAAATGGGCTGATGATGAAGAAAAAAAAAAAAAAAAAAAGCCAAGCCCTTCACTGAACCCAGAACATCCCCTCCCCACAAAACCAGTGCACTTCCTGATGATTAACTTGCCCAAGGTCACACAGTTAATGAGAAGAGAAACCAAGATGGTGACCTTTGAATCCTAAGCCCAATCTCTCTCTCCAAAGCTGGATACACTCAGACCAGAATTCATAAACAACTTCAGGGGCTGGAGAGGTAGTTCAACAGTTCAGAGCACTGGCTGCTCTTGTAGAGGACGCAGATTCTGGGTTCTGTTTCCAGCACCCACATGGGGGCTCACAACCACCTATATATAACTCGAGTTCTAGGGGATCTCACGCCTTCTTCTGGTCTCCTCAGGTGCTTGCACTCACATGGTATACATTATCTCACACGGACACACACATACACAGAAAAATAAATAAATATTTTGTAAACATTCAAAATAAGCTATTTCTTCTTTGTTTGGTATTTGTCTTGTTTGTTTGTTTTATTTTTTTCTTTTGAGACAGGACTTTTCTGTGTAACAGCCTTGGCTGTCCTGGAAGGCACTTTGTAGAGCAGGTTGGCCTCAAACTCATAGAGATCCACCTGCCTCTGCTTCCCTAGTGCTGGTATTAAAAGTGTGCACCACCACAAGCAATTTCTTAAAGTCACCTTAACATGAAACTGCTGAGGACTTTTGTGGGTTGGATTTTACCCCTAATGTGAAAGGTCTCTCTCCTTCACTAATTTAAGTTTTACTTCCTTGTATAAGGCTCTGGGTGTGATCCTGGAAATAAACAAACAAACAAGCCAACAACAGTTGATAGACTAAAATTCATCAGTGAAATAAACTCTCTTACAAGTAGGTGTTTGTATTTTTGTATGAGTGATGAGAGAATATTTATATGTGTACACATATACATACACTATTAAAGTATAATTTACATACCACAGAATTAACATTTTAAAAGATACAATTCCCTAGTCTTGGGCAAACATGTCCATACACTTGTGTGGTCATCACCCTTCTTCAGATATACAACATTCTATCTCCCCATAAGTGATTGAGTTTATTTTCCAATATATCCTTATGCCCTCAGAGGCAAACGCTGCTCCTGCATCCATCATGTCCACACCATGGCCTTACCTGTTCTGAAACGTCATTTAATGCAAGGTGTATCTACCTTTTGTTTCTGGATTTTTTGTTGTTGTTTTATTTAACAACTAACATGTTTCTGAAACTCATGCACATTGGTTTATGAATTAATACCTCTCTTTTCCAGTTTGGAATACTTTTCCTTTGGAAAACTGTGCTACAATTTAATTAACCAGTCACCTATTGATAAAAATTGGGATGTTTCTGTTTCCATAAATAGTCTTGCACAAAGTGCAAACTTAATTGACACATGATTGCACATATTCATGGGACACAGTGTGATATACTTTAAAAAATATTTATCTTATTTTTTACTTATGTGTGTATATGTGCTCTGGGTATGGTCCCAGCAAGATCACACCCATAACACACAAGTTCCTGCAGAAACCAGAAGAGGGCATTGATGCCCCTGGAGCTAGAGTTACAGGTGGTTGTAACCTTCTCTATGTGGCTGCTGAAAACTAGACTGGGTCCTTTGTAGGAGCAACAAGTGCTCTTAACCACCAAGCCATCTCTCCAGCACCACTGTGTGATAATGTGATCTATGTGATCATTGTGCAGTGATCAGATCAGAACCATGAGCATTCTTGTTCTTTAAACACTTACCATTCTTTTCTTTTCTTTTTTCTTTTCCAGATAGGGTGTCTTTACATAGCCCACGCTGACCTAGAACTCATTCTGTAAACCAGGATCTCCTTGAACTCACAGAGAGACACCTGTCTTTGCCTCCTGAGTGCTGGGATTAAAGGCATGTGCCACCACTGCTGGCTCAGTTATCATCTCCTTGTGTTGGGAACCTCAAACTCCTTTCTTCCAGTTTCTCATAAAGTATACAATTAATTAATGTGAACTGCTATTGCCCTTCAGTTCTATATAGATATCGGAACACACTCATCTATGTACCCATTGTCTTCTACTCATAACCTTGCCTCTATGCCTAGCCTTCCTATTTTCCTACCACTATTCTACTGTTTACTTCCTTCAAATCTGCTGGTTTTTATTTCTACACCTGAGTAGAAATAACATAGCATTTGCCTTCCTGTTTCTGGCTTATTTCACTTAACACAGTGCCCTCCTGTCACATCCAGTTTGTCCCAAATGACAGACTCCTATTATAGTTTAGAGACTCCAAGCCATCTCTCAGCCTCCCCCCATTTTGTTTCATGGCTGACTGATAAGCCACTGTGTGTAGGAACCACATATTCTTTATCCATGATTCACCCATGGATACCTCACCTGGATTGCATATCAAAGCTGTTTAAATAGTGCTGCAGTAAACAAGGGCCATAGATGTCTCTTTGGTACAGTACAGTACCTCTTTTTTATTTATACCCAGGTGGAGGATTGTTGGCTCTCAGGGTGTTCAGTTAAGGTGCCACCAAGCAGTAGTCTAAAGTGGTTGAACCATTTTCAGCTCCTTCTAGAACTGTGTGAGAAGTCACATTGCTTCACATCCTCATTGATACTTGGAAATTTCAGCCTTTTAATTATAGCCTTGGCAGTAGGTGTGAGATGCTCTCTTTTGCTTGGTCTATTTTGCATTTTCCTGATGACTAATGCTTCCCCCCACCGCCCCAATCTCACCGGCCATTCCACTCATTTGTTCTTGCTGTGGAATATCTATTCATTTATTTAAACATTTTTTTAAAGTTGGGTTTTCTTTTTAACACTAGGCTGTAGAAATTATACACATTGGAGAGACAAGCCTCTTGGGCATTCTGTGGTTT